>NW_028133773.1:0-37479 GCF_964662115.1 Mustela nivalis | reverse complement strand
AGGTGCCCCCAGTAACAGACTTTTAACTATAGAGAATAAGGTGATGGTTACCAGAGGGGAAGTGGGTGGGGGGATGGGTTAAATAGATGATGGGGATTAAGGAGTAAACTTGTGATGAGCACTGGGTGTTTCATGGAAGTGTTGAATAACTATTGTACACCTGAAACTATTATTACACTGTATGTAAACAAACTGGAATTTAAATAAAAACTTGAAAAATAAAGTAAAAGTGAATGCCCCCCCCAAAAAAGTAAAAGTGAGAGGCAAAAAACCTTTCAGAGACCCATGAGACTTGATATAACACTAGATTAGATCTGCAAGGAGGTAAGGGAAGAGGGGAAGGCCAAGGAGGGTGAACAGAGAAACTTTGGAGATTATCCATAGTTAAGACAAAGAAAAGGAACTAGCAAATAGACTGAGTAAGGATCTCAGAAAATAAGAAGGTGCACTTTTGTATGAAGTAGAGTTTCAAGAAGTATGTGAGCTATAGTTTGAATGATGTGTAAGCTATACATGCATCCACTAAGTTCTTTTTTTAATTCAATAAGTATTTATTGAAAGCCAAATATGTATTAGGTACTAGGAGCATGAGCACAAATAAATTAAATACATCTTCTATCAAGAAGCTTATGGTCTAGACATTCCTATTAAATTAAGAATGTAATCAACTCTAATACTAGATAAGAAGGTAAATGTAACAAAACAGTGACATTAGTACATAATCAAGGAGCTCTGAGATTATTTAAAGGGAGAATATGATAAATAATATGAATTATTTTGAAAAAGTGTTTGATATAGGAATAAGTGGAATTTTCACTTAACCAATTATGGATGGCTTAGTTCATTAAATGTTGCTTCTTAATTTTACTTTTCTCCAATGATAAGCTTTCTAAAATACTGTTAATTGACTAATTTATAAAATTATCAATGGATTTAATAAAAATGCACTATTGGGCAAACTTATAAAATTTTTTTGAGTTTATATAAAATAAAATTGAATTTTTTGGTAAAGGAGTCATAAAGAAGAGAAAGGTAGTGAAAAAAAGTCTAAGAAACAAATTAATAGTGCAAATTAAGGAAAAAAATAGCTGGATTATTTGATATTTTGTTGCATTTTCTAGATGATTCCCAAACAGATTCTTTTTCTTCATTGGTAGAAACTCTACATGCCTTAAAATTTATTACTCTTTCTCAAAGATCTTTTCAGAGAACTGAAGAGAAATGATTTCAGAAAAAGAAAATGTACTAGTACCAAAAATTTCACTATTACTGTTGCTTGGGCTGCTAAACTCCTTCATTTGTCAGTGTTGTTTTTCATATAAGAGAAAGAATAAAAATAAAGCAAATAAAATCCAAATCTGCCTGGAGGTATTTGAAAAGATATCTCCATATCTGTGAGTTTAAATTACTTTGTTCTCCTGGCCTCATCATTTTAATTAATTTATTTATCTTAAAGCTTTTATTTTTATCTCAGTTAGTTATATATAGTGTAATATTAGTTTGGGGTGTACAATTTAGTGACATTTTAATTTATTTTTCAACAAAAATAGTTTTAGAAATGATATTTAATTTTTTTAATTATATAGAATCAGGCAAGTAGACAATTATATTGTCACTTTTTTAAGTGACAATATAATATATTGTCTTAAGAAAAGTGACAATATAATATATATTTCCAATATTATTCCATAAGTCAAAGCATTAAAAAATAACAAATTGGAAGGGGTGATGAACCATGAGAGACTATGGACTCTGAAAAACAACTTGAGGGTTTTGAAGGGGTGAGGGGTGGGAGGTTGGGGAGCCAGGTGGTGGGTATTATGAAGGGCATGTATTGCATGGAGCACTGGGTGTGGTGCATAAACAGTGAATTCTGTTAGGCTGAAAATAAGTTAAAAAAAAAAAAACACTTTGAGAGTAACTTATGCTAATTTTGAGAATCAAATTTTTAAAAATGACTTGCACTAACATGGCTATTCACCTTAAATTTTACCAGTGATCAAGATCCTATGTCATTATAAAGGGAGGTGAGAACACAAGGAAACTTTGAAGTGATACGCTTAGAGCTTTGATATAAAGATTGATGAGATTCAGCATTTAGCCTGTCAGCCTGTTGGTCTGGAAGCACATTGCTTATAAAATTAACAAAAGAAGAATGTCTAACATTCTTAAAATGAGGAAAATGGGATTCTTTCAAACTTGTGTTTTATTTTCCATATCCGCTAAATGGTTTTGAACTCAGATCTATATACATAATTTTGTAGTTCTTTGTTCTACAATGCATCCATTTGTTATATCAAGGAAAAAGTAATGCTTATAGCATGAGTCTGAATTTTGAAGATGATGGAAATTCTATAAAGACCAAGGTAAAGATATTTTAATGGAAATTCTCTTTCAACAATAAAATTTTACTAATTACAGACAATGAGTTGATAAATTCCCTTTCCCACTGACTTTTCCTATGCCCTTCAGTTAATGTGATAAGGAAAAAAATTAACACAATAATTTCCTGGATCCTGTACTTCTGGACTCTCATACATAGCCCATGGACAGCCTGAGGAAAGATTCTAACCTCAAAGAATTATGCCATTCCCAAGACAATATTTAACTTTCCATTATCTTAATCATAAAGGAATTAATGTCTATAATTACTTGAAATGTATCTCTTTAGTGTCCTGCCCATGTACATATCCAATGATGACTAAGACAATGAAAGCAAGGGCCATACCTCTAAGCTAGGGTTTCTCAACAGAAGCACTAATGATATTTTGGGCTGGATGTTTCTTTGTTGTGGGTATGTTACATATGTAGCACTGTTACAAATGTAGCAGACTTTTAGCCTCTAACTGCTAGATTCCAGGATCCCCTGTCCTTTAATTTTGATGACCAAAATGTCTCCAGATGCTGCCAAATATCTCCTTTGGCCAAAAATCATCTTGTTTTTTTAAATTAAATTTTATTTTTTTCAGTGTTCTAAGATTCATTGTTTATGCACCACACCCAGGGCTCCATCCAATACGTTGCCCTCCTTAAAACCCACCACCAGACTCACCCATCCCCATCTCCATCCCCTCAAAAAACCTCTGTTTGTTTCTCAGTGTCCACAGTGTCTCATGATTCATCTCCTCCGATTTCCCCCAATTCACTTTTTCTTTCCTTCTCCTAATGTCCTCCGTATTATTCCTTACGCTCCACAAGTAAGGGAAACCATATGGTAATTGACTTCCTCTGCTTGACTTATTTCACTCAGCATAATCTCCTCCAGGCCTGTCCATGTTGATACAAAATTGGGTATTCATCCTTTCTGATGACTGTGTAATATTCCATTATATATATGGACATATCTTCCTTTCCATTCATCTGTTGAAGGGCATCTTGGCTCTTTCCATAGTTTGGTGACTGTGGCCATTGCTGCTATGAACATTGGGGTATATATGGCCCTTCTTTTCACTACATCTATATATTTGGGGTAAATACCCAGTAATGAAATTGCAGGGTCATAGGGTAGCTCTATTTTTAATTTTTTGAGGACTCTCCACATTGTTTTCCAAAGTGGCTGCACCAACTTGCATTCCCACCAACAGTGTTGTAAGTGGGTTCCCTTTTCTCCACATCCTCTCCAGCACTTGTCGTTTCCTGTCCTGTTAATTTTGGCCATTCTAACTGGTATAAGGAGGTATCTCAATGTGGTTTTGATTTGAATTTCCCTGATGGCTAGTGATGATGAACATTTTTTTCATGTGTCTGTTAGCCATTTGTATGCCTTCATTAGAGAAGTGTCTGTTCATGTCTTCTGCCCATTTTTAAGATATGATGAATTGTTTTTTGGATGTTGAGTTTGAGAAGTTCTGTATAGATCTTGGATATCAGCCCCTTGTCTGTAGTGTCATTTGTGAATATCTTCTCTGATTCCATGCGTTGCCTCTTTGTTTTGTTGACTGGTTTCTTTGCTGTGCAGAAGCTTTTGATCTTGATGAAGTCCCAAAAGTTCATTTTTGTTTTTGTTTCCTTTGCCTTTGGAGACATGTCTTGAAAGAAGTTGCTGTGGCCAATGTCCAAGAGGTTACTGCCTGTGTTCTCCTCTATGATTTTGATAGATCCCTGTCTCACATTGAGGTCTTTCATCCATTTTGAGTTTCTCTCTGTGTATGATGTAAGAGAATGGTCAAGTTTCATTCTTCTATACATAGCTGTCCAGTTTCCCCAGCACCATTTATTGAAGAGACTGCCTTTTTTCCACTGGATATTTTTTCCTGCTTTGCTGAAGATTATTTGACCATAGAGTTGAGGGTCCTATCTGGGCTCTCTACTCTGTTCCATTGGTCTATGTGTCTGTTCTTGTTCCAGTACCATGCTGTCTTGGTGATCACAGATTTGTAATAAAACTTGAAATCAGGCAACGTGATTTTTTTTTTCTTTCTCAACATTTCCTTAGCAGTTCAGGGTCTTTTCTGGTTCCATACAAATTTTAGGAAAAACCATCCCATGTTGAGAAACCCTGACTGAGCTAATGTCTCTTTAAGTCAAAATAGCAGGTGCTGAGGAAAGTACCATTCTCAAAGAGAACATGCATATTTAAATTTCTTATGGTAACCATTCTAAGGGTCCTTATCTATTGATCTGGAACTCAGTCTCTCCATTTTTGTAATGGAAACATATTTCTACATTAGTCATGTGATTTGCATACCATGAGGTAGATAAAAGTTGAGAGATTTGCCTCCATTTGCCTAAAATATTTTATAATCAAACTAGAATTAGAACAATCTCATCAACTCCAATTCAAGAAGTTTTTTACTAGGTGAAACTTACAGTAACCTATAAATTGTTTCATTTCAAAATGTCAACTCAGAGCAAACAGGTTGCAATCACTCTTTTCACATCTAAAACACACACAACACCTACACACACATGGGTTGGGGGAAGGGTATTTGCCTAAATTTATCCTTTATTTTGCTTTAAAATATATGTTATTTTATGCCACTTGGAAAAAAGAATAACAAAGTGATTCCATAAGTTAAAGTTCTTTCAGTTTTAAGTGGTTTTCCCTTTACTTCTAATCAGTTTATAAACCCTTTTTCACAGATTGCACTTGTAGAAAACTATAAGTTAATGAAAAGTCACAATCTAATTCAAATGAGATGAAGATTTCAAAGTGAGATTTTTTTTTTTAAAGATTTTATTTATTTATTTGACAGAGAGAGATCACAAGTAGGCATAGAGGCAGGCAGAGAGAGAGAGAGGAGGAAGCAGGCTCCCTGCTGAGCAGAGAGCCCGATGCGGGACTCGATCCCAGGACCCTGAGATCATGACCTGAGCCGAAGGCAGCGGCTTAACCCACTGAGCCACCCAGGCGCCCCTCAAAGTGAGATTTTAAAAAATGGTTTTCAAAATGCCCTTAGGGAAAATGTTTTAGTATACTACTGATAAATAATACAAATATAATCGTCATCATAATGAAAGCAGTGATGACTGCACATTTTTTCAATCACATTCCTTTAAATTCTTTGAATTTGTTTACTGAATCTGCACAAGAATCTTAAGAAAGAAATTTCCCCCATTTCACAAATAAGAAAACTGGGGTGTAGGTGAATGGGCCAGTAGGGAAGTTAAGTAATTTCCTTGGAATTGTATGGTTATGAAGTAGGGGAGCCAGAGTTTGATCAATGTCTCAAAGAACCCCCACTAAAAACCTTTTTAGCTAATTCATTTGCTCTCACTCATTCATAAACCATTTTTTTAAGTATTTGAAGATATAACTTGACCTTGTTGCTAGGCTAGTTTTAAAGTGAAGTTTTTATTTTTGAAAACTTAGAAAAATGTTTGAGTGAAGGACTCTTCTATTGTATATTGGACAGTTAAATGTTTCTTTGATACCTGTAATAGATGTGTAGTGTCACAAAGTCCATTCCCTGATGTCTAAATATGCACTTTCAATACTCTCCTTTTGATAGATTCTTATCCTATATAACCTAGATTTTATTTATGCTATATATACATACATATCATTATATCAATCTATCTATATGTCTATCTATCTAGATATATCTTTCACTTATGGTAATCCAACAGTAACAAAGCTATCTTAAACCTTCAGGGTCAAAACACAGTTCAGAACACATAATCCAAGATACCTAAGAAACATTACATTTTACCCCAGGTACCTATGAGAATAGATGAGAATAAGAATGTATTCTTATACACTTAACAGCAAAACATGCCTTTGAGAATAAATGACCTACATACAAGACTTTGCAACAGAAAAAGAAGTGAAAGCAAATAGATATTTTGATATTATGTTCTAAGATCTGAATAAAATATATTTATCATATTTAAATGAGATAAACATTTTAGTATCCTAAAATTTTGATTATCAAAATATTATTACTGTGATTTACCTAGAAACATTGCACTTCAAATTTGTATGGATCATAGTCTTTCTGCCAATCAATAATGTGTTGATTATTATACCGGTGTTACAGTGTTACAAACAGAAACATGGTCTTACTTGTGACACTGTCTCTAATACTGTTAACAGTACTATTATGTGTAAAAGCATGATTGTTATAGAGCACATATTTACTCACTTTGTATTGTGATCTTAAATTCTAAAATCTTTGTCCAAAGTAATAAAGTTACTTTTACAAATGCGTAATTCCTAGGGAAAGATGTGCCCTTCAAGGAACACATTTTAAACATCCATGTTAATGATTAGAAGCATGCATGCATATTGAATTCATATGGCTTTAAACGGCAACGAAAACATACCACCAACAAAATAGATTCCTTACAATGCTAATTTACACTATCTGAATTCACATGGGGGAATTAACACAATATATTCTTCTGTTTCTAAATAGAAATTTAAGTAATTAAGTAATGGCTCACAGCATAGGACACTCGTATTCTGGAAATATTTTGGAGAAAGCCTTTGACATGCTAGAGTAAGATATATAAACTGTATTGCTGCTCAGGAATATTTAGAATATTTCAGATACTAGAAATGACATAGCCTTTGTGTATGGTATGCCTTTAGTACAATTTAGACCACCATTTGTCCTCAAGTAGGTCTATTTAAAGTATAATTGACTGCCCTAGCAATTATTGTGAATAGCAGCTGTCTGCTGGTAAAAAGGCATATATATAATGAGGGAGAAAGGATCAAATACATGCAATAGAAAAGAAAAGCATAAAGAAAATATCTATATGAGGCATTTTAGGCCAGATTTTATACTTGAAAAGAAGAAGGCCTATTAGCCATTTTCAATTAGGGACTATAAAAAAAAATGAATGA
Source organism: Mustela nivalis (assembly GCF_964662115.1). NCBI lineage: Eukaryota > Metazoa > Chordata > Mammalia > Carnivora > Mustelidae > Mustela > Mustela nivalis. Next base: position 30,188 of record NW_028133773.1, on the reverse strand, counting down.
AAGTACTCATCTATTTATGAAAAGCAGCTGGGACTCCCCAAACCCAAAACTAGCAAAAGTTTATTTGTTCTCAAACTGTTACAGCTTACAGCGTTTCATTTATTTTCATGAGCTATGTTAGGTTTTGTGAGAACTTTCTTGTATCATGTACCTTTGGCAACACACAAAACACCTTGCTTTGTTTTTCTCCTAAATAGCTACATAATTAGATGGATTATTTCATGTGTCTGTGCCTATGTTTGCTGAAGAGAACAAGCCAGATAAATTAGCACTTAGCAGAACTCACAATAGCACATAATATGCCCTTGTGTTTCATATAAAGCTTTATTTGTCATTCACGGCTGGTTGGCAAAACTGACTTTGCTTTTGAAAATGACAGGTGGTACTCTGGTGAGCTCTGTATGGAAAAAGAAACAACCTTCACCAAGACAGTTTCTGTCAATAGCGTCCATGATTTAGTATTCAATCTGGGCTTGTGTTTCTTCTAAAGTTCTGTTTCATTTGCATCTCTTAGGTCTGGCATCACCAAAGCTCTTTAAAATTGGGATTCTATACCACAAGTCTAGAAAGGCAGGCTTCCTCTCATCTCTGCAGGCCTGATTAAAAGACAGGTGAAGTTCAGTATATTTCAATAAGCCTCAACATTCCATGTCAGGAATCAATAGCCCTCCTTCTTTTTTTAGGGGTTATTAAATTGCAGCTGTAACATTAGCCTTCTTTATCTAATTGATTGTCTTTTCACAGGGCTAAGAAAATCAATAGCAGTCAATGGGACTGCCCTGTTTTTACCTAATAGATGTTTTCTCCTAATTGGCTGCCTGGGTGGCTTCACCGAGCTCAGTATGTTTTCAGAAGTCCACAGTATGTTGCAACCCTTGTAAACTATTTTACCCTGTACAACAGTTATTGATTTTATAATGAAATCTAGAAAAATCAATAGCAATCAGGAATATAGATCAGGATTCCTAGGTACGTTGCGACAAAGGGCAAACTCACTTTGCTACCACTTCAAACTGTGATCCAATTAAATGTGTCCTTAAAACATTACATTTTCCAAAGACTTTGATCAAAGTCACTTGATTTGTTGCCCAAGACCTGGCTTAAAACCCAAGAACTGAAATATGTAAATAAAAAAAGTCATTAAAAAGTAACAACAGTTTTTAATTGACTATTTCCTGTAAATCAAAATTATTAAGGGTAAATGATGAATTTGCTGGGGAAAAATGCAACCTATCAAAAGTCATTATGTGCAATATATAGTCAATTATACTCAATTCTGGAGAATAATAATAAAATGTATAATTTTAAGTGCAAAAATATATTTGGTTGACTTGCCTAATTCTTTACATTTATCTCATCCTAGTAAGCAAATTGCCCCAATATAGGAAAAGCACAAGAATCTTCCAGTTGGTCTTGCATTACTGAATCTGTGTTCAAACTCCATCTCTGAATGGTATTAGATTTTTACCTCTGAATCTGTGTTGAATACTTACCTGCATAAATAACACAATGTTATCAATCAGTTTGTGCTATGACCAGGCTAAGAAGTTCTCAGGAACAACTGTGTCCTCTTTTTCAAAAGTCACAATTTAAAAGACATGGGTATTAAATATGGCTTTTTAAAATTTTTAATTTATTTCCTGAGAGAAAGAAAGGGTCTTTATTTCTGAAGGCCAATAAGAATAAGAATCTCCATATATATATATATATATATATATATATATATATATATATTCCTTGCTATTCACAAGAATCTCCATATATATATATAGATAGATAGATAGATATTTCCCCCCCCACCACATTTGCTTTGTTAGTGGTGACTTCTGTTGTTTATTGCACATTATTATAGAGTTCAATTTTGGAATGTTGTCTTTTTCTTGATATCTTGAATCTAGACTGACAAGGTCTCCTCAGATATATTCTGAATGCCCATTTTTATTTCAGTTCTGGATGAGATTTGCATGTCTGTATTCTTTTTATTTTTTTTTTAAGACTTTTATTTATTTGACAGAGAGAGAGATCACAAGTAGGCAGAGAGGCAGGCAGAGAGAGAGAGGGGAAGCAGACTCCCTGCTGAACAGAGAGCCTGATGCAGGGGCTTGATCCCTTGATTGAGATCATGAACTGGGCCAAAGACAGAGGCTTAACTCACTGAGCCACCCAGGCGCCCCTGCATGTCTGTATTCTTAAATTATACTTGTTTTGGTTCCAATCTAACAATGCAACAAAGAGCAAAAAGTCAGAAATCTCCACCCAGGGCTTGCAATTTTATAAACGATGCTCCTTTTCCCCTTGTTATGACAATGAACTGGACATTGTCGTTTCTCCAACTAGAATCATAGGCTTGAAAGCAGTTTGCTAACACTTTCCAGATTAGCATGCTTGTAGCTTACTCTTTATCATTCTTCACTGAATTGACATGCTCTGCTGAAGTGTCGTGCCATTTAATATGCCTAAGCATGATGGGGATGACAGTTCCATAGTCAATGACAGTCAGCCCATGTCTGCGGAGCTGTCCTCGGCTCTGAAATCACACATCTGATGTATATGTTGATTTGACCTCAGCTCTGCCAGTTCTTCCCCTATTATCTGGCAAATGAATAAATAAATAAATCACATCATAAACCTAACAGCATTTACAAGAATTGGACTTTCACTCATATGGCACTATTCTTAAGGAATCCAGAAGTCAAGGAAAGACCCTGGAAAGATTCTTTTATTTCACCAAGCTTTGCAGAATGGGGTAGGGACTGAGGGTGGGAAAGAGCATTGAAGATAATGATACCTTTCTCATGCCTACCAGAGACAAATGTCAGAGAAAGGTACTAAAGTGTCAACCAGACATTGTCAATAATGTCCACGTGCTTCAGTACACAATGCTGGTTTGTCTAGCTTAAAGAATAAATCAGCGTCCTTTCTTGCTTTTACAGCATAGACTAAATAATGGTGAAATAAACAAAGTTCATTTTGTTCCCTCTCTCCTCCCCTCTGGTGGCCTTCAACTCAACACTATGCAGCTCTTCTGCTCCCCTGCCTCCTATTTATAGATTCTCAGAACAGAGCATGGTAAACTGATTCATACTGAGTAGGAAGGACTGATAAAGTGAGCTATATCATCTCTCCTAAGCACAGCAACTTTTCATATGGGTCACAATATAATCAAGAGTGTGAATCTTTAGTATTGAAACTTTAGATCACAGTTATGGGGTTTGACATTTTTTGAGACTCATTTTACACCAAGTATTAAGTTCTCATAGCATATTTGAGAAGTAAGAACATGGCACGTCTATATTCAGAAGTTTACAGTCATAATATAAAACACATAAGAATACAGAAAACAAAAACATGTAAAATCTTTCAGTTATGTATTGCCAAGGATGTCATCTTATTGATGTAGGTATCTTAGCCATTTACAAGGGTGCAAAGGGCTTTTTGCCTAGAAAAATTTTTAATTGGATTATTGTGGAAGCTAGGGCCTTCCTTACATGTCATCAAATGCATTAAAATTTATGAGCCAATTAACTAACTTTAATTACCCCAATATTCGTCCTCATTTTGATAAATGATCAAAAACGTGAATTCCTGAAGCAAGAAAAATTTACATGACCAAAGTATCAATGATATTCATCAGAAGTTTTTGACTTCATCTTTGTTTCTTTGATTTTTTTCATGAGATAGTATTCAATGGTTATTTCCCTTTTTTTCCCAAATACATCTTAGCCTTTTTTAAACAAAAACAATGCTATTTTTAAGCCTAAGTCTAAATGGATTCAATATGTATATATTGTATATGTGTGTATAATGCACCTATATGCATATATACTTGATATCCAAATGTATGTGCATGCATATACATCTGCTCACACAATAGTTGCTGTGACTATTGAAGCAAAACAAATTTCAATGAGAAGTCTGTGCTTTCTACATTTGTACTGAAGAACTCATTAAAAACATGACCTTATCAAGTTATAAAATAATATTCACAAGGGCGCCGGGTGGCTCAGTGGGTTAAGGCCTCTGCCTTCGGCTTGGGTCATGGTTTCAGGGTCCTTGGATCGAGCCCTGCAATCAGGCTCTCTGCTCAGAAGGGAGCCTCCTTCCTCCTCTCTCCCCGCCTGCCTCTCTGACTGCTTGTGGTCTCTGTCTGTCAAATAAATAAATAAAATCTTAAAAATAATAATAATATTCACAGAGCAGCTGCTGCTTCTCTGTCTCCCCCTTCTCATCCTTCGTTGACATCACCACTGTCATAATTATTGTTATAAATACAATGCAATTATAGTTCTAATGATAAGGATGGTGATTTTATGTTTTTTTTTTTTTTCATTTGTAGTTATCTTTTTATACACTTTGCTCACATCTCAACTTAACTCAAGAGTTCTCTTCAGATCCTGAAACATAAAATACTTCTGTCAGAGACTAGGAACAAATGAAGGGAAACACTTATCCTTTTTCTTTCTTCTCTGAGTGACCTTTTCAGGATTGGGAACAAGTGTACTCCATCTGGGTCCCCAAAAATCCAAACACATTTTTGGTTCTTTTCTTTTTAACTTTCCTACATGCAGAAATGGACCATGACCATTGCACTTAAACTTTTATGGCATTTCATTTTTAAGTTAGAGAAAAGGAATGCAGTTTTAAACAAAGCAGTTTTACCCAGAAGTTGAATTTACAATCTTACATTTAAATTCTTGCATGACAGATAGGAAATAATAACGTCATTTTATTCGTATTTCTAAAATGGGATATATATTCTGCGTTTATCAGAAGCTTGTGATTTGGCAATTATCATGCCAATATTTATCCATGCCTGCTTGATCACAGTCTAGGAGAGGAGCAGTTCCCAGAGTAACCTGCAGAAGTAAGGTCATAGGAGATGGCCAACAAAGGACAGGTACACAGCCAGGAGATGAATGAAATATTTTAAATGAAAGACCTCTTGCTTCCTCCATCGAAGTTCAGTTAAAAGCAGTGTATCCCACTGTCTTCTCCCTTCCCTTCATATACTGTGCTAGATGAAAGCCATAACTAATATGAAGAATATAATCACTAGAAAATCATGTTCACTATACTGAGAACTGAGAACTCTTCAAGAATGGACCAGAACAAGGGATTTGTGTGTGATCTTTGCCAAAAAAGCTAGATGATTTAGGAACTGAGACAAAATGATGACAGTGTAGTGGCTCGGTTCTCACCTCTGCAGGCTGGATTGTCACAGGTTATTGAAAAGCCTGTTGGCAATAACACAGTCTGTCTTGAGTTGGAAATAGTTACTGAATACAGGTCTCTCTTTGACAGCATAATGAGCCATAATTGTTACAACACTTGGACTTCACATGAAAATTAGAGTAACCTTATGCAGTATCAAACCCGAAGTGGGTGTTCATGATTTTTAAATATTACTTTGATTTTTGCATCCAAAAGAATTATAGATAATCTATCTAGCTGGTTTACCTAATGAGAGCATGTTTGATCATAGCCTTTACCATGAAAATAGGTAGCATGTTAAAAATCATGAAAATAATTTCATCCAACACATTTATTTATGTTCTGTTTATGTCACAAAAGGAACATGATTTCAAAAGAAATTAATAGGTCCACTGGGATACCAGCTGTGACAAAAGACACTCTTTGACACTGTGGTGATGCTGTGTACGTGTTGAAAATTGAACGAACGCCTCTTGGAAACTTGACATTGAGAGATGTAATAGAATGAAGATTAAAAAGACTTCCCACATTCTATGAAGAATCATTTACTTTTTTAGAGGTTTATTTCTATGTACGCTAAAAGGTTAGTCTGACACATAAAGACAGAATTTCTTATAAAATAAGGGGTGAAAGTGAATGTTCTATAGAAACGAAGAAACGTCAACTCTGCATCCAACTGAGAAAGTGATTGCTATGTAGCCTTAAATCCTTACTAGGTCTATTCTTCCTCGTTCTTCTGGGGATTAGGATAAATGGAAGAGGTGGAGATTGCAGGAACAGGGAGGGGTCAGAGCAGGATGGTATGATACTAGGGTAAAATGAAATTTCCTATATGTTATTTCTCGACGGCAATCCTTCTGCCTTAACTCAATAACTGATATTTTCCAGTACGTTCTATATACTTTATTATTGTGTTAACATAATTATACTGTTTAATATGTGTGGTGTTTTGGTGAAAGAGTTCACTCTAGTTGATGTACTCATTCATTTATATATGTTTACAGCATGCCTAAGTTTCTGGTATTCTTCTGGTCTTGGGTAAATAAGACAAAATCCCTGTCCTCATGAATTTTATATTGTAGAAATTATGGAAAAAAAGATGATCTCTATTAATCTAAACTCACCGCTTAATGATTATGAGCAATTCAGTACATCAATTAGCAGTCCTTTGCCTTAACCACTCGGCCACCTCATCCCTCAGTACATCAATTAATCTCAATTAATTAATCAGTTAATTTCAATTAGTCTCAGTTTTAATTAATTAATTTAATTAATCTCAGTTTTAGACTCTATGATATGAGAGCTCTTTTATACTCAATTTCAACATACATTATTTAAATAAATACCTATTAATATATGCTAATATAATCATATAGATATAATTTCATGTCTTAATATAGTTCTCAGTCTGAGGGCCAATAATCACAAGCCATCTACCCTGCCTTAAATTCAGATGACTTTTCTTAATGTCATTATATTCATATGGTAATCGTATTTGCAAATCCCAAATTATTTTAAATAGTTCTCCATCTTCATCATTCAGAAATTAACTGGTCATCGAGAACTGCTATTTATTTCTGTGAATTTACTTTTACCTTCTCTTACTTGTCTAGTTTTGTAGTAAACATCCCTTTCAGACTAATAAATTACTTCAGTAAGCTTCAAGCAAAACCTGAATTAGTGTCTTCAGAAATTTCTAATGATTTTCCAAGCATATCTTCCTTCATACTGCAATGCAAAGTATGCCAAGTAACTGAAGTTTACTTCATTCTATACTTAGCTAAATTTTTAAAAGATATTATTTTAAAAGATATTATTAAGTTCTGACAATGTATCAATAAGTGATTGTTCTCTGATAATAACTCCCCTATAGATTTAATGCAGAAAAATTTTTTAAAGTCCCCTAAAAAGGTGGCAAAATAAAAAATTATCCACAAGACCACTATAGATTATAACCTTTTTTTTTTATAAATGAATTCTCAGTTTATTTTTCACTTACAAACACAGGGATTGTGATATGCAGGCTATAAAAAAAAATCTAAGGTGTCATTTACACAAAATGAAATGTACCCATTTTAAGGAAAGCAGCTTAAGAATTCTGTACCAGTGGGACGCCTGGGTGGCTCAGTTGGTTAAGCAGCTGCCTTCGGCTCAGGTCATGATCCCAGCGTCCTGGGATCGAGTCCCACATCGGGCTCCTTGCTCCGCAGGGAGCCTGCTTCTCCCTCTGACTCTGCCTTCCACTGTGTCTGCCTGTGCTCGCTCTCGCTCGCTCTCTCTCTGTCAAATAAATAAATCTTAAAAAAAAAAAAAAAAGAATTCTGTACCAGTTACCATGTTTGTGTGGGGGAGGAGGATTCCACACACCACCAGGCAATGCTCTGTGACACCTGTTGGGTGTCCTACAATTTAAGTCTTTCCTGAGATAGTGTCAGAGCCCACAGAATAAGGACTCCACTCTACAAAACTGCCCCCAACATGATCTTCAGATGCCGGTCACAAGTCCAGATCCTCACCTGTGCTTCTGGCTAACGACCAGAGGCTCCAACGACCCATTTCTTGTGTCCTTAATATGTCAAAGCCAGTGACCAAACTCAGAGAAACATCTTATTTAGTAGATGACCAGTTAATCAGGAAAGGATGTTAACTCGGGAACAGCCAGATGGAAGAGATGTGCAGAGCGAGGGAGGGGAAAGGGCTCAGAGCCCCAGAGATCTTGCCAGGATTTGATGTTAGACTTTGTTAGAGAAGGAGTAGAATAGGCCTTGGTTTAGGCCATGGTCCTTACTGTTACTTCATAGCCTTTGTGGTTTCTAAGCTGGATATTCTGATTTGTCAGCGTGAAATATGCTAACAAGGTCTCAGTCCGCTTGTGCCTGACCTACCCTCTCCCAGCGATCTTTGATCTGTCTCACCTCCGTGATGGTCTGTTCTCAAGCCCATAAAGGCCGCTTTCTGTTCAGCCTCATGCAGTTTTGTCCTGCTCTTGGCCTCAGACTCAACAGAGAGAGAAGCCTCACACAACTTCCTGATAACTCTCTGCACAGATCTCCACCATCTAGCTGCCTGTCCAAGGCTTTAGCCACCCTTAAATTGGTTGGGCTCTCCTCGGACCCCAGTTTTTTGTGCCATGGTCAAGAAATTGTAACCCGGGATGGGCCTGGGGAAGCATAATATCAAATCAGAAGTTTCTCTTTATTTGGGCATCTTGGTGTTGCTCCTCTGTTGTCTGAAAATAGATATTTCATATATTTTTCCTCACATAGTTTTCAGTGGGAGAGCTAGTCCAACAGTAGCTACAGTCATAGCTACAAACGAAAGTTCATGTTTAGTGTTTGAATATGTGTTTCACTTGTCATCAAATGATAAACATTTTATTCATGCCGACATGGTATTTAAAGATTTACATAATATTAATTACAAAAGTGAATTAATTTATATACCATGTTCTGTGTTTGGACATTTAGGTTAAATCTTTACATTTAGTGTTTTCTATGTGCCATAGACTGGTCCAAATGTTTTACAGAAACAAAGTCACTTAACCCTAATAAGAAAAGGTATAAAGTGAGGGTACAACACTTAATTGTTCAGATGAAGAAACAAATGCATGGAGAATTAAGACAATGTACTGAAAATCATCAAAGTAGTAAATATTTAAATAGTAAATATTAAGCCTAACTATATATTTAATTATTTTTTATTTTATTTAAATATATATATATTAAATTTAATTTTTAAGATTTTATTTATTTATTTGACAGACAGAGATCACAAGTAGGCAGAGAGGCAGGCAGAGAGAGAGGAGGAAGCAGGCTCTCCGCAGAGCAGAGAGCCCGATGCAGGGCTCCATCTTAGGACCCTGGGACCATGACCTGAGCCGAAGGCAGAGGCTTTAAACCACGGAGCCACCCAGGAGCCCCTTATTTAAATATATTTAAGCCAATCTATAATATACAGTTTAACTCTTACATATTTAATCAAAATCAAAGATACCTTTTTTTTAAAGTATTTATGTGAATTCCAGTTAGTTACCATACAGTGGAAGACTAATGTCAGAGGTACAATATAGTGATTCAGCACTTCCATACACCATCGGGTGTTCATCACAAGTGCCCCCCTTCATCCCCAACACTTATTTTGCCCATCTCCCCACGTCCCTCCCGTCGGGTAGATTGTTCTTATAATTAAGTTGGTCTCTTGGTTTGTCCTTCCTTTGCTGTTTTCCCTTTGCTCATTTGTTTTGCTTCCTAAATTCCACATAGGAGTGAAATCATATGATATGTGTCTTTCTCTGACTTATTTTCCTCAGCATTATACTCTCTAGGTGAATCCATGTCATTGAGAATGGCAAGATTTCATTCTGTTTGGGGTTGAATAATACTCCATTGTGTATATATATCTTTACTCATCAAGCAGTGGATGCTGGGGCTGTTTCCATATCTTCACTCTCGTAAATAATGCTGCTATATAAAAGTAGGGGTGCATATACCCCTTTGAATTAGCATTTTTGTATTCTTTAGGTAAATACCCAGTAGTGTGATCACTGGATCATAAGGTACATAAGTGATTAAAATTTTGTGACTTACTGGTTTATCTCATTTGCTCAATTTTCCCTGGGATGTTCAAATTTTGTTCCTAAGAGCTCTTAATGTATAGAATATTAATCTGTCAATCACTTATTTTATGCTTGTGTGCTCCCTGTTTTTTTTTTAAATGCCAATCGTGTTTTAGAATTATGTAAATGTTTACCTATATGGTCTTTAGGGTATTTTTGTTTTGCTTGTCTCATTTAATTTTTAACCATTAATTTTTTTTCTTTCAATTGTCAGTTCCTATTAATAAACATTTGGTAAACATGACATTATAGATTAAATCTACAACAATTTTATTCATAAAATATGTAAATATTTGCAGGTATGTTTCTGAGCTTTCCATTTTGTGTTATTGTTCTAGTTGTCTATTTTGTTACTATTTTAGTGAGAGTAGTATATTTCTTTAATTATTTTATTTATATGATGCATCTTAATATCTGAAAGTGAATTTCCCCATTCAGTAATTATTTTCATCAAAATCTTTGTGATTATCTTTGTCTTCTCTACATTCCATATGAACCGAGAGTAAGTTTGTCAAAGGACCTGTGTATATGTATTTTTTTTTAAAGATTTTTTATTTTTATTCATTTGACAGGCAGAGATCGCAAGTAGGCAGAGAGGCAGGCAGAGAGAGAGGAGGAAGCAGGCTCCCTATGGAGCAGAGAGCCCGATGCGGGACTGGATCCCAGGACTCTGGAATCATGACCTGAGCCGAAGGCAGAGGCTTTAACCCAAGGAGCCACCCAGGCGCCCCGTGTATATGTATTTTTAAGACTATACACACTTTATATCATATTTCATGTATACACTTCTTAATAAAGATTTAGAATTTTAACTTCTAAGATGAGAAAACACACTTTTCTTCATCCATATTATTCAATATTTTAAAATTTTATCATATATATCTATACATTGTTTAGGGTTATTTGCTAAATTTCATATTTTTGAATGTGGTTTTCTTCATTTTAATTTTCTATAGGCTATCATTGTCATGTTAGAAAACTATTTCACTGTGGATATTAATCTTTTTTATTTTTATTTATTTTTATTCTTTTAAAGATTTTATTTATTTATTTTAGATAGAAAGAGAGAGGAGGGGCAGAGAGGAAAGGAGAGAGACTAACAGATTCCATGCTGAGCACAAGCCTGAACAGGGATCAGTCCCAGGACCCTGAGATCATGACCTGAGCCAAAATCAAGAGTCAGATGCTCAACCAACTAAGCCACTCAGGTGTCGCAAATATTATAACCAGTCACCTTACTTAGAACTCTTAAATTTCCTTTAAATTTTAAGTAGACTGTCTTGGAAGTAACAAAATAGTTACTATATTGAAATAAGACAAATTAAATTTAGAAATATAATTGTTTAACAGATCCTTTATTTTTCTTACATATATGCAATGTCTAAAATTTTAAGAAAAATATTGAATTACAAAAATAAAATATTTAATTACAGTTGTAGTAAAGGGTATGCTTCCCTAATACTTAATTTTAGCAAATATATTTCTGAAGTTTCAACTATAAAAGTAATATTGGCTACAGTTTCAATTAAACTATTAATCATATTAAAAATAAAGTCTATTTACTTTTTATCACAAAGATATATGAAATTTAATCACATGTACTTTAGCATCAGTTTGGATGATCTCCTTACATTTTATGGTGTAGTGAATCTTATAAAAACATTGGCTTTACATTGTCAATATAAATTCTAAAGCATAAAAAATCAAAAGTTTTAAACAAAAATAAAATGATTTTATGCTAAATAAAAATGAACACAATATAATGAAACTTTATCAGTTATATTCAACCAAGTTATCTTTAAAGAATTTTTTTTAATTCTTCATATTTTAATATATTCCTTTACTTTTTAAATGTTTCTTGACTATATTAAATGTTTTGCCTTTATAATGTTTTGCCTTTTCCTAAAAATCAAATCAACAATGCATTTACCAGATCTGTAATATTATCCTTGATTTGCTTTTTACTTCATAAATCTTTTTCTTCTGCTTTGTTCAGGTTTATATTTTTGTTTCCTTTCTAAATTCCTCAGATAAATATTCAATTCATTTATTTCCATTTATGATTTCTCAACCAAAAAAATTATATCTGTGTCTAACAATATGTATCTACTTCATAGATTTTACTCTTCAAGGTCAATCACAAGAGCACTGGTCTCCCAAAATAACCCAGCTGCCTAAGTCAAAACTGATCTTATTATCTTAGCAACATATTGATGAGTACAGAACAGGAGACTTTCTAGTATTTTCCATTTTCTAGAGAATCAGTACACCACCATGGATGAATATATGCTACATCATTGATTTTATTTGGTCCTCACAAATTAGAAGTTGTTCATTTTGGGGAAAAAAAAAAAAAAGGATGTCTTTTGAAGTTAGGTTTACTATTCCCATCAAGAAAAATTTTGTTAGAATATATTAAAATAGGGACGCCTGGGTGGCTCAGTAGTTTAAGCCACTACTCAGGTCATGATCTCAGGGTACTGGGATCGAGCCTTGCATCGGGCTCTCTGCTCAGTGAGTAGCCTGCTTCCCCCCTTCTCTCTGACTGCCTCCCTGCCTACTTAATCTTTCTGTCAAATAAATAAATAAAATCTATTTTTTTAAAAAAGAATATATTAAAATGGTTTAAAAAGCAAATTGTGCCCTCTAGATGACTAAAGGCTATTTTATTGATCAAAAAAATTTATAAATGTGTATGTTAAAACTATAGTAGGTGATGGTAGGCCCTCTGTAGCCTCAATGGCACAGTGAGAAATCGAACATGGAAGAATCTAGCAAAGATCTACGAAGTTACCTTACAGGATAGTAGGAATACTCTTGAGGACTGATATTATAGCTTTCCCAGCCTAATGGTAACAAGGGACAAAGACTCTTTCAGTTCTCTCCTTTCTGATCTGGAGAGTTCTTTACCCCATCCAGGATACACTGACCACTTTAACTTCAGGCCTTGTGTAAGAAAACCTCAGTTGTTCCCTTGCATTTATGTCTGGTGTACATATTGTATAGGACTTTGTCATAATTTGATAACAAACTGAAGGGAGAATATCTTATTACTTAAGCTTGTCAATCTTGACTATATTCAAAGTAGAGCCAACTCATTATTGTCAACTCTAGATTGGAACATTAGAAATGTGATTTTGAATTATCTTATATTTAAAATGCTTATACATTTATGACTTACATGCAAAACTATGTAACATGAGTGCTTATTATCCATTTTATTTCTCCTACCAGGAGATGAGAGTCATTAGTACATTTTGAATCATCACACTGTCACTTCATATGATAGGGAAGACATTTAGAAGCCATGTCCTAAGGAGTCTATTGAAGGTTTATTGTTTGGGGTCTATGACAAGTTTTGTACATTTTGAGTAATGACATTTTTTAAGGGAAGATTTTTAAATACTTGTGAGCAAACTAACATTTCATCTAATTTTTTTCTACTATCTCCAAATTACATTTTTATCTTCACCAAGTAACTGAACATAAAAGGTTAAGCAGAATATGCAACCTGAGATTGACATACTAATGCCCCTCTTCTCCCAAGATATTCACAACGTATTTCCAAACCCCAGGAACCTGTAAATATTACCTTACATGGCAAAAGAGATACTGCTAATTCAATTAAATTAAAGGCCTTGAGACAGGGAGCTTAGCCTGGATTATCTGGCTCAATATAATCAATATAAGTCCTTTAAGGAGGAGAATCTTTCCCAGCTGTGGTCAGAGGAAAATGCGGCTATAGGACAATCAGATGCAGTATTGCTGACTTTGAAGATGGAGGAGGGAGGCCATGAGCCGGGAAATCTGGAGAGCTTCTAGAAGTTTGAAATGGCACAGAAATGGATTTTCCCTTGGAACTTCCAGAAAGGAAGGCAGCCCTATGGACACCTTCATTTTAGCCTAGTCAGACTGACTTTACACTTCTGACCTACAGAGCTATAAAATAATTTTATGTTGGGACGCCTGAGTGGCACAGGCAATTAAGTGTCGGACCCTTGGTTTTGGCTCAGGTAATGATCTCAGCATCATGGAATCGAGTCCCCAGTCAGACTCTGCACTAAGTGTAGAGTCTGCTTCAGATTCTTTGTCCCTCTCCCTCCCCACTCTGGTGTATACTCTCTCTCTAAAATAAATAAATAAATCTAAAAAATAATAATAATAATACTTTTATGTTGTCTAAGCCACTGAATTTATAATAATCTGTTATGTTAGCAATTCACCACTATCAACAGAAGTGTACTAAATTTAATAATTGCTCAATATATATCATTAATATTATCAACATACAATTAAATATTTAATACTATTATATTAATTTCTTTTGAATATGGGCTTTTAATCACAAACCTTTATTACACTCTTTTTTTTCCATTTTGTTTTGTTTCTTTTCAGTGTTCCAAAATTCATTGTTTATACACCACACCCAGTGCTCCATGCAATACCTGCCCTCTGTAATACCCACCACCAGGCTCACCCAACTCCCCACCCCCCTTCCCCCCAAAACCCTCAGTTTGTTTCTCAGAGTCCACAGTCTTGCACTCTTAACTGATGCCTACAACATTCAAATAACTGCATGTATGTTCATACACACTGATGTCTATATGTGTATTTGGAGATTTTGCATTTTAATTAGACTTCATTTAACATATAAAGGCAGAGGAAAACTTCTAAAAACTGTTCTTAGAATACTTTTACTTTGTAGCCTACTTAATACTGGGCAATCTGGAATTTTGTTATATATAGCTACACAATATCTTTATATAGATTTTCTTGTTTTTGTAATTTTCCATATTCCCAATGCAGAACCTGGAAAATTTTAATCTTCAGATTCCCTTGAGGCTAGCTAGACTGTTGACACCTGAACTGGGTTCTATTAATCAAGACTTCAATGCAAATCTTGGTTTTAATGCAAGCAATGTATGATGGGGATCCTTTTTTGGTAAAGCCCTTCACAATGGTGAAGACTTTTGATTATTGAAGAATGGCAGAGTGGTCAAGTTTCTAGCATGTAATCTTGAATGTCATGGATGCTAAGCAGGGAAGGCAATGATGTGCTTTCTAAAGAAAAGCCTCTGTTGTTGACATTGTTCTTGACAATTGACATTGTTCTTGACAATGTTCTTGAGTATCTTCTGTGTCTGGTCTCTAGACCTTCTGTTCCTACCCTTAAAAAAAGTTTTTTGTTTTTGTTTTTTTTTTCTGTTAAAAATAGCCAAAGTGGATCCTGATGCTTGTAACTAAAGAATCCTGATTGTTTTTAACCATACAATTGTTAAATACCTGCTGCAGGCAAAGGTGGGTCCAGATGCCCAAGCAGCTCCACCTGGGAAAAATTGTTTTCTGCTTGTTTTTAGAAAGTTACTCTTCCAAGCAGAGAAAGTTTAAAGTATCTGTTAATTTTTAATTTTGTATTAAATTGTTACATTTGTTAATTTGATAAAAGATATGTAAAGATAAAAGATATGTAAAGATAAAAGAGATGCCATATAGAACAACACCCAATTTGCATCAGACATGAATCAGGTGAAAAACCAGGGACACTCAAAAGAGTGTTGTTTTGCTTAATGAGTACTATAGTTTCAATTTGGCAAATCATGTCAGTTAACATGACACCCTGTATAATGCAGTAATTGTAGGGAATTTTGAGTACCTGAGAATAATGGCTTGAAAGATGCAATGAACATGTTAACACAAACTACTACCTGGCATAGGGACAAGAGAGTCAAGCTAAAAAAAAAAAAAAGTGTCTATAAAAATATACCATCCATGCTTTAACCCAAGTGTCCCTTCTGCAGGAAAGCCTTCTCTGACCTCTCCAACGAGATCAGAAATCCCTCTTGCATATTTCTAAATCACTTGGTACCTGTTATTCATACTACTTAAGACTTCCAATTATTTACCTGCAGAGGCAAAGACAGCAATTGCCTTGCTTACTCTGGCAACAGTTCACCACTATCAATAGATAGTGTATCCTCAGCATCGACATAGGATGTTATGTAGAGATATACTCATTAAAACATTCTAGTCTGAATAATAGACTGATTGAGTCTGACTGGCTGTCTAACTTGGCTGTATCACCAAGTACACATACAAACTTGAAAAATTGAATTGATTTTCTGAGCCATTTTCTTGATCTGTGAAATTATGAAGCTTTAAAACCCTCAGTTTGAACATATTCTGAGTTTCATTTACTATTTTTATATATTTATTTAAATTTTATATATTATATATAAATGTTATATATGTAATTTAACATACACTTGGAAAACCAATGGCGTAAAAATAAGTATTCTGTATATATGTAATTTAACATGCACTTGGAAAACCAATGGTGTAAAAATAAGTATTCTGTGGAGCGCCTGGGTGGCTCTGTTGAATATCTGCCTTCAGTTCAGGTCATGATCCTGGGATCCTGGGATCCTGAGATCAAGCCCCACATTAGGCTCCCTACTCAGTGGGGTGTCTGCTTCTCCCTCTCTCTCTGTCCCTTCCCCTGACTTGTTCTCACTCTCTCTCAAAAAGTAAATAAATAAATAAATAAATAAATTTTAAAAAGTATACCGAGAACTTAGAAATTTTGGAGACTGGTGTTCTAATTCCTTTTTTCGTAAATACAAAGGTAATGAAAAGTTGTTATAAAAAAAATGTAAGAAATGGAAATATTCCATCCCTCTGCTTAATTCCTAGAGATAAATGCCATTAATAATCATGTCTATTACAACTTTTGAAGACCGTGTCTTCAAATGAAATATTCAGACAAAAATGTTACAATGAAAATTGAGACAATTTTCTTTTCTAGCAATTCTGAATTTTTGAAAAAGCTAAAAGTCATCTAGCTTAAAGATTTATAATTTCCTATGTTATATAAAAATTTTATGATACATTTTTAGTAAGATCTCTGTCCCCTTCCACCAAACATTTTTACTCATAAATGTGTAGAGTATATAACATTAAACATTTAAAGAAGTGTTTCTAAATTATCCAAATTATTCAAAGCATATGCTAATAGGTTTGTTGTCTTTTGTTTAATTTAATTTCAATTTTAAAAGATCACTTATCAACAATGCTTTTATGATACTTTCATTTAAACTTTCCATTTTGGGGTTTTCATAGATTTTTTTTGCTTTTTTTTAAATGTTTATCAATTCTTCTTGTACTTGTCAATGTCAGAGGTCTTACTCATCATGAAAAAAATGAGCTTATGAACAATCAGTAATTGGCTATATCAGGCGATTGATATAAATACAGACAGGATTTGTCTCCAATAATAAAATATGTGTTTCAAAATGTCATCATCTTAACCATATACCTTTTGTTTGGCAATTGTTTGGCATTGGTGGTGCTCACAGGTATAATCTGAATGACATTACTAAACAATTATATAGAGATTTTTTTTCCAATACCTAAAAAAGTAGTCATGTAATGAAAAAAAAAATCAGAAGAATTTCTAGCAAGCAATCCTCCTTCAGTTATCAGTAGAAAGACTATAGAATAGATCTATAGCTACTTGATAATTTTGCGAAAACAATTCATGTAGATTATAGAAATTAGTACATAGTAATCACTCAATAAATAATATTAAGCAAATAATATCAATATTATTGAGATTTTTATTGATATTCAGAGTGGAGGATTTTATCTCATCACAAACTCCACAATTCTAAACTAATGTCTTAAAAATTTTGCAAAAATGAGTATGTGATCTTCGGTGATTTAGGATCATGCTTCTATTTCATATTAAATTAGATAGGGAAGAAAAGAGAAAAATAAGCTTTCAATATTTCTGTATGTTGATTTGAGACTAAATGGATTATATTTTTCCATTTGTATGAGGGTTAAATCTAAGAAGTAATCTAACAGAATTCAAAGTACTTAAACAATGAATTCTGGAACACTGAAAAGAAACAAAAAAAAATTAAAAAAAAAAAAGAACTCAAAGTAGAAGTGGCATAAAAATGGGGGGAAAAAAGCAAACCATGTGGCTTCTGATGACAAGTGAATATGTGACTCTAGAAATAGCCATAAGAAATAGGACTCAAGAACTTAAAAATTGTAGCTTTTCCACTATGTGTCCATTATGTCCTCTGTGAAACAGAACCCAAGAAGGGATCGGAAGTGCAAGTGATAGCTTGAGGGAATGTCGAGGAAAGGGCACAGGAGATAAAGAAGGAGGGTCAGGAGTAGGTGGGGAAAGGCTTCAGAATGCAGAACCAGTCTTGTCCTCTCGAGGAGAGAGATGGATGAGAGGGAAAATGAGGTAGGAAAAGTCTTGGACCACAGCACAATTCTGAGAAAGGTTGTACCAGGCAGATGAGGAACTACTAAACAAACGATGTTATGAATTTGTGGAATTGATCCTTATTAAGTGGAGCAAAGGGTGCTGGATAGTGAGTCATGGTTCAATTACAGACCACAAAGAGGAGCTGTAAAAGAGAATTTATTACTCACAGGCCCTGGAAGAAGTACTTGGTGTGGCTCAAGGTAGAGTGTAGACGGACAGAAGCAGGACCTGGGGTGCAAGACTTGGTTAGGGTTTATGGGAAGAGTGTTTTTGGAATTAGTCAATTTAAACCAAAAAAGCCAGTTGTGGGTATATGACACAGGGGTCTTAAGGGAGCCATAAAGGGAAAGTGTTAGGAGGTAGGGAAGACTTGATCATAACGGCCACTGGGAAATCTTATCAGGATTTACATCATCTTGTGACTCCATGGCTACAGTCTAGGTAGGACCTGTGTTGTGCAAGAGGGCTAGTGTTCGTGCAAATGAATGCCAAGGCAGCAATACCATGGAGTAGCTTAGCTAAATTCCAGACATTTGCCTATAGCAGCAGTCCCAGATCCAGGGGTGTGGGGGGATGGGCCAGCTACAGTACTTCTAGTCTCACTCTCTGGGTGCATGCGGCAGCAGGTAAGCAGGGCCTCGTTTGACCACCTTGACTCATTAAATGAGGGTGGCTGCTGAAGGCTGTCAAGCCAACTGCACTTCCTGCAGAAAGTTCTTTTGAAGGGGGTTTTGAGTACAAAATCTCATGGTCACCTCACCACAAAAATATCTTTTCAGCAACATATTGACCAGCATCATTTAAATTAAGGATGCAAACATATTTTTTGTTAATACAGAAATTGTGAATAGTTGATTTAAAATTCTATTTCAGGTATTGTAATAATATGAAACCATGATATAGGCATGCCATAAATGCTACAAAGCACAGTTTAATCTTGGCAGTATCTTCAAACTGATTTCAATTGAAAGACTTTTTATTCTCTCTCAGAGCATCTACTTCTTTCTTCTTTAAGGAATATTCAAAGTTCAATCTTTCTTCAAGTGATCATCAAGGAACTCTTTGTCTGCCTTGAAAACATGCTTTCATAGCTTTTTCCATCATTGACATGACCCCCAACTTTGCATCTCCTCTATTTTCAATCAGCGTCTCTTCTGCAAAAAGAAGATACAAATTAAAGACAGTCAAGATTCCAATAAATTCACGGGCGAAACATTAATGCAATAACTGATAATGTTTTGTTAGAACCAAATCACAGCCTGCAAGGGGAGATTTTCATTCCAGGCTCCTTTCCTTCCAGCCTACTATTTTACAGAACGTCATAGGCTGCTTTGATTTACTCACTACTTTTCGCCTGTGATTTCTTGCAAAACTTCCATCTTCACATTGTGTTGAGTTGTTTGACCTTCTCTCATGTACAGAGTTCCTCTCAAGACTTCATTGAAGATCTTGTGATGATTTATCAGTACCAACAAATCCCAGTTTGTTTCAAGGTAAAAATATTAACACAAACACTGATATTTATTCTATGGTCATTAACTGAATAATGTAGAAGAAAAACTAATAGAGAAGAAAAAATTATATATTTTAATATTATCATTAAAATTTAATTGATAAAATAACTTTAAATATAGAAATAAAGATCTACATGCATCTGTTGATCTAATCATAAAGGTACAATGACCATACTTCCTTTCCACATATTTTGCCCCTACTCACGCAGCTAAAGCACCACTTTCTATTTGACATTGAGTTTGTTGTCTGTGTTAGATAAGGCAACTTGTACATGGTACCTTCTTTCTCAAGTATTATGGAGACCTATAAATTCAATGTTCCAGTAGCCTAGAAGTCAGAAAACCCTGAGCTTTATCCTGACCCTACAACTAATAATAACATTATTATTTATATCTGAAATATTTAAAAACTTTAACTATTAAAAGCTAAAGAGATCTTTAAAATTCTATTTCTGCCATCTTGTTTTACAATGATTTACCATTAATAGGTCACACAGTAACTGTTAGCAAGGAAGAAGACAATGTCTCTGTCTCCTTGTCCCTAGCTTCTATGGCTCTTTTATTACACATGTGAACCACATGTGCAATTAAAAAATCAAAAGGAACTAACAAACTTCTCTATGTGACCTAAGATTATTTTAAATCTTTATAAAGACCCTTGTCAAAAATGTGATGTCATTAGAGTTAGGCTGTGCACATTTTGCTAGTACTTCCATTGTGATAACTGCTAAGATCATATATGTCACTTAGGTTAAAAACACACCTTTAAATGCTGTACTTTATTTGGGGCATAAGAAGTCAATGACTATACCCAAAAGGACTGACATGCAGAAAATAAATTTTCTCTTGGTTTTTGGCATCTTTGGTAGATGTGGGAGAAAAACCAGATGAATTACTTGAAATCTAGAAGAACATATAAGTGATTGAAAAAATAAATAAATAATGGGAGATACCTAAGAATCTTTTTGTTTGGCCTGCCAAATTCCAAATATTTGCTTATATGTAAAACAAATACAACACTAAAGAAGTTACTGTTTTTTTGATATCATAAAGAAGCAGATATCTGAAAGAACTACACGAAAAATCAAGGATGAAATGTTGTATGCTATCCACAGTTAGCATATTAGACTAATATCCAGAAATTGTTATTATACAGGTCATATTTATTATATAATATGAGGTAAGAATATCCATTTTTCCCCTCCTTTCTCTGTTTTTCCTACCACAAGGTCAACTGCAGAAGAACAGTGTGTTGCTAGTGTGCCTGCCAAGTTTTAATTGAAATGTTGTGATAAATTTCACTGCCAGGTCAGATGTTATTTTCTGGTTAAGGAAGGTCAAGCTGGTCTCTTAAAGAACCACTTCTGATTTTTATAGTGTCCAGTGATTTGTTCCTGGAAGTTGATTTACCACAGATCTGACCTCCGTCCTCTCAGTTAACCTCTGCCAACATTTTCAAGTCCCCAGTTCACCTACGGCCACTGGTAGAAAAAAGTATTTTATGAAACTGGGCTTCTCATTTTATTAGTGTGAAAATAGGCCTTCTCTAATCAATAGAACAGGAAGCATTCACTTTATTGCTTTAGACTAGAGACTAAAGGTCATTTAATGCAAAGAGAATGATGCACATAACAAAAAACAGCAGTAAATATTTGTTACCTCAGCATAAAAATTTGGTCAGCATACACAAAGAAAGTCTGTTTTCTCGAATGTATACATTAGATTAACAAAAATATGAGAATTGTTGAAATTTGGAACAATTCTATTTTGTATGATAATCCCTATGAATGGTTCATTTTAAATCAGAGATCTGGTTTGATTTTTGGAAATATCTATCCCAATGTTCTATAGAAGAATTGGTATAACACCAATATTTATAAACAATACAGCTTGCATTCCACAAATTCAGAGTGGTATTTTTTAATTTTAATTCCAGTATAATTAACATATAGTGTTATATTAGTTTCAGATGTACAATATAGCGATTCAGTGATTCTATGCATGATTCTTCATGATGGGTGTACTCTAAACCCCTTCACCTATTTCGCCCATCCCCCCGACCCACGTCCAAATAAACTCAGGGTGACTTATTATTATAAATATGGTAAAATTTCTTTCGGAGAGAATGCATTTTGGAGAGTAATAGTAAACTGCCTAGCAAGAGAAGCCAAAAAAGTGGCAAGAACTTTCTCATTTCATTGATGAGAATGCTGTGGCAGTATCCTGAACAATTAAGGAATATACACCATTACCTTTATCTTGCTGACTGTTTCTTAAGTTGACTAAAGGGTGTTGTGCTGACTCAGAATCATCGCCTCGGTATCAAGACCTACAAGATTCCATGGTTTTCTTTCAAATATACGTCTCTCTCTCTCTCTCTTTTTTTAAATTATTTAGTTAAATTTTACTTAGTGAACACAGTGTAATATTAGGTTTCAGTTGTACAAAATAGTGATTTAACACTTTCATACAACACTCAGTGCTCATCACAAGTGCACTCCTCCGTCCCCATCGTCTATTTAACTCATCCTCTCTCTGGTGACTATCAGTTTGTTCTCTGTAGTTTAGAGTCGGCTTCTTGGTTTACCACTTTCTCTCTCTCTTTTCATTCCCCTGTGCTCATTTGTTTTTTTCTCTTAAATTCCACATAAGCATCACTGCACCTTAGTAAGATTTTTAGTCTCTCGTTAATCCTTGAATATTCACTTATATTATTTGAACAACTTTATTTTATCATTTTAAGAACATGTATTTAGGTCATTTATATGACAGACAAATGTATACAAAAGCTAATATAGTGATAATTTTTTGGTCTCCGTTTCCAAGGTCTTATCAATATCTTTTGGCATATGTTTTGTTGAAATGTCATGTATACACACACACCATAGCAAAACTCTCTATGATGAAAGTTTTAATTAATGTGACAAAAATAACAGGAATCTACATGTAACAGGCCTTTCTTTGAATAGTGGACAAGGGTTCTGATAAGAAATTTAGACATTTTAAACACTCTACATAAAGCTCATGATTGTTCTTGAGCAAATGATTGAGATAATTTCACAGAATATATAATTTAGAATTCAGAGTTTAAAAATTATTATGTTTGAATTTAGTTTTAAATGAGCTAATGTACAGAAAAGTATAAAACACAATATATATGTTATTATTTTTATCTTTTCTTTGTGGATTTTTTTTAAAGATTTTATTTATTTATTTGACAGAGAGAGATCACAAATAGGCAGAGAGGCAGGCAGAGAGAGAGGAGGAAGCAGGATCCCCAGTGAGCAGAGAGTCCAATGCAGGGCTCAAACCCAGGACCCTGGGATCATGACCTGAGCCGAAGGCAGAGTCTTTAATCCACTGAGCCACCCAGCAGCCCCTCTTTGTGGATTTTGCTCAGATGCTTACTTAGCTAAATGTCAGGCTTGCTTTTGTTACCATAGAATTGCAGTGTGTGCACTTCAGTGCTATAGTTATGTATGTAAATTATTGACGGTCATAAAAAGCTCAGAAAAGTTTACTATACACGAGTACAGTAGTAAATGGAGTGCTGTGACAGTTCAATCATTTTATCACGGAAAGCAAGTAAGAAATTTGTGTTTATAACAAAGGAGTAAGACATTATAATCAGTGGTCTACGGTCATTCAGAAATGATTAGTCTCAGGGGTACCTGAGTGGCTCAGTGGGTTAATCAACTGGGTCCTGGGACTGAGCCCCATGTTGGGCTCTCTCTCTCTCTTTCTCTCTCTCAGATAAAAAAATATAAAATCTTAAAAAAAAAAAGAAAAGAAAAGAAATGATCAGTCTCAGAGGCCTCAATTATATAAAGTTGCTTTGATTAACTTCTATAAAATTAAAGAAATCGATTCTGTGCATCCACATGAGGGACATATAATTTGCATTAATAAATGTTTTAGTGTTCATCCGGTTATTTAAGCATGATGTGTGAGGAGAGAGACCATGGCAATGGAAAGTATGACCTTGGGTTTGATTTCCTTCAGACCATGGTGGACGGTAGTCTAGGGAAGTAGATTTTAGGAGCTAATTTCATAAGCCTGTGGTACAAAGAGTATTCCGGGCCAGTTAAAAAAGAGTGGTGAGAATTACAGAGGTATCTCTCCCCTCTCTGTCTGCTGGGAATTCACTACAAGAAGGAGAAGCTTTAGCAACTTTGAATGACTGACTCTTGGGATACTGTAAAAGTAGTGGTAATAGAGGGACCCTGTCAAGTAGTTTTGCTATACTTGGCCTGAAATAGGGTAAACCAAAGAAGAAAAATGCACAGAGTGTCAGGTGATAATTACAGTGGCCATACTGGTGACTGACTATCTTGTAAGCAAACTTGAAGGTACACGTTAAAGTCTTTTAGAAAAACATGGAGAGCATTTGGGGCATGACAGTGGTGTCCATGTGCAGGTAGTGATTCTTAAAAATAATATTTCATATCACATGTAGGGAAGGCCTCAACTTGAAAGGGCCTTAAAAGTCCCTAAGTAGCAGGTAACAAGAGCAAATCATAACACAGGCACTATTCTAAGGGCTAAGTATAAAATGACTCATTTAAATCTAACAACAATCCTATAAAGTAGTTATCATTCCCATTTGGTAGATGAAACTATTGAATCAAAGATAAAAGTGAATAATAGTCGAGCTGTGATTCAAACTTAGATGGTTCATGTTCTCAAGTATATCTTGGCCTTGTATCTCTCTCTCTCTCTTTCTCTCTCTCTCTCTTTTTCTTTTTAAGGTGAGAACATAAATTAAAAAGTTTTCAAGCACACAGGACTAATAAGCTCAAAGCTTAGAATTGAACTTAGGTCATTCTGCCTACAAACTCAGTGCTTTTAATGATCCCATTATCCTGTAAAGTATGTAAGGAATGTCTGAAGTAGTAAAGATTCCAAGATTCTGAGCTTTCCATTCTCTTCCTTTAGCTGGTAGAGATTCTCCCAGCGGAGAATGTTAAAAGTTTCCTGTACATGCTCACCAAACCAGCTGAGCTTTGGTCCTCTCTGTGTTTCTTAAGGCCTTAAGTAGTCAGCTGCCTCCAAAGTAAGGAATTTATTCCAAGTCACCTACTAAAACCAGTATTTGCTTTGAGCCTACTCCATATTGGGCATTTGCTAAGCTGTGTATACGCTGTGCCCGGTAGTTTTTACAATGATGTTGACAGAAATGCATTATTAACTTAATTAACTTCATTCTACGAATAAAAGGAAAACAAATCTGAAAAGTCTAAGGCTAACCAGCTGATAAGGAAGTAGCCAGGTATATGTGATGATGCTACAATCCTACCTCACCTTCTCTGGTGCACTCAAACCTACTCAGCCCCATGTTCCCCATCTGGACACTGGTCTTCCATGGCACAATATTCTCTGAGCTTGACTTTTTCATGTGTGCCACCCTGTTCTATTTACCTATTTCTTTTTGGCTTTCATGAAAAATCCATGACAAGAGGAATGAAAAAGATGAAAACAAAGCAAAACAATAATGTATGTGCATGCATACACATATCTACAGAGTAGGCATATATGCACATTTTATATATATGTATATTACATACATATATTCTTGTTAAAATATTTGGATGTGAGTATATCCCAAGATAGTTCACAAAGGCCAATGATTATTTTGTGAAACAGATCTCGTGTTTTATTTAATTCATATTTATTTATTAAGGGAGCTGTAAACTTCAGTGTGCTTCCGTATTTCTCACCTGCCTTCATGTACTTTGTCCTTTGTGATTATAAATTAATGAACTGCTATTTGAAAGCATGTCCTTTTTTTACCCCA
Source organism: Mustela nivalis (assembly GCF_964662115.1). Lineage (NCBI taxonomy): Eukaryota > Metazoa > Chordata > Mammalia > Carnivora > Mustelidae > Mustela > Mustela nivalis. The sequence continues at coordinate 4,770 of NW_028133773.1, read as the reverse complement.
TCTGATGTTTAGTAGATGCCACCTGTCTCCAGTGGACAGGTTGTTTGTTGTTATCAGGGCACCATACAAAGTGCAGCCCATATAAACACAGTGGTTGGAGTCTAATTACTTGAGCTCTTTATGGAGGTGGATCATCTCACCGCACAATGCTCAACAGGACAAAGTAAGGCCAATTGTCTTTTACAGCATCAGCTGCCGCCTGGAGTTTGGTGTTTTGCCACCGACACCAAGTCCTCTTTGTTTATCAGGTAATTAACGGTAATGATGTCTTGCTGCTTAGCTTTGTTGCAGAACCAAGGCTCCTTCTTTGTGGATTCGGGAGAACTCCTAGTCTTAAGGCGGGTGGCTTGACTCATGGGCAACAGCAGGCAATTCTAGACTTAATTACCTCCTTGTTTTGTTCTTTACATTGGGCCATAAACATCCAGTCTAAAGGCAATTTATGGGAATAGGGGAAGAGAAAAAGGAGGGGTGCCTCCTCATGGCAATGCATCCATCAAATAAACTAACTTAAAAATGTTTTGACCTTGAGTTCTTAAACATTGTTGCAATTCCCCATCTTATAAGGAAAAGCATTTTAAGGAAAGTTATTCAAATAACACACAGCCCTACAGATAGGCAGTCTTTTTCTGAAATATGAGGGAATTCAATTACCCATGAATGGATGAATGGTTGTTTTTGGTTGTTGTTGTTGTTTCCTTTTCTTTTCCTTTTTTTTTTTTTTTTTTGGTCTCTTTGGTCATCATTGTCACTATGGATTTCTTTAACAAAACATATCAAAATAAACAGAAACATCTTAGATGAACTGTGAGTCTGTATTTAAGTGACGTATCTATGGGAGTGTGCCTCTCTAGGATGTATTTAGTATAGCTATGATTTTTTTCATGGTACATTATTGAATTTTTAGCAGAGTCAAACTAAAAAGAAGAAATTACTACATAAGAATGAGTAAAACTCTAGCAGAACACCACATGTGACTTTTATTTTTTTCTTACAAAAAGTAGGAATATTTATTTCATTTAGAAGTCTTTAAATAAAGTTTGTGTCAGTTTTGGTTAAATTCTGTTAATTACAGGTGAATTTATATGGAAACTGTACATATTTGCTTGAGTACTTATAATTTTTTTTAATTTCAGTGACCAAATGACTATTAAATTTTAGTGGGGTTTTTTTAGAATGAAAACCATATTATAAAAGAAACTTCTGTATGCAGTATTTGCTAGTAACTTTCAGTGATTGTTAATGATATTTGGAATATTTCAAATGCCAAAAGCCAAAAGCCAAAAAAAAAAAAGTAGAGGTAATTTTATTAATTATAAGCTGTGGGGGCGCCTGGGTGGCTCAGTGGGTTAAGCCGCTGCCTTCGGCTCAGGTCATGATCTCAGGGTGCTGGGATCGAGTCCCACATCGGGCTCTCTGCTCAGCAGGGAGCCTGCTTCCTCCTCTCTCTCTGCCTGCCTCTCTGCCTGCTTGTGATCTCTCTCTGTCAAATAAATAAATAAAATCTTAAAAAAAAATAATAATTATAAGCTGTGATATTCCTACCCATGCTATTTTTGCTAGATAGTTTTTGTGAATAAATGACCAAACATTTAAAATAAAATTTGCTTGTTCAGTGTTTATGAAGCATTGAATTATTCTATAAGGTATTCCATATTTTGGTCCCTTTCCATTCAATAGACTACCTGGGTTAAACTGTAGATTCTGCATATAACAGATAAAGAGGTTCAGTACATGTTTCCAATAGTGAAATAGTTTTCCTTCACATTTAACAAATTTACTTAAACCTTTCATATAGAAAGGAAGGGCATTTGCATATAAATGTGATTAGCATGTCTTCTAAAGAAATTTTGCCCCAGATATCTTTAGGATTTCTTTTTTTTTCAGATATAGTCTTGTGAAATTCCTTTATTATCATTAGTTAAAAATATTCCAACATTTTACTAATATTTCTCAGATTTTCATGGATGGGTTATGTTTCCTAAAGATGATGCACAATTTTCTCCCCAATAAAAAAGCAAATTAACACTGTTTTCTTTGTCACTCAAGTAATCTTTTCCATTTTTAACTACATTTTGAAAAATTAGGTTTACATGCTCATTGAATATTATTCCCTTGTTATATGTGGCTAGAAAAGTGAATATTTTAAACAGTATCCATTTCATTAAGTACAAAATATAAAAAATATTGTCAGAGTTTCATTGCATCTATAATTTATCATAAGGTTGTAGTAAGACCACTGGGAACATTGACATTGAAAAAAGGGGTTCAAATTATTTTTCCACTGAATTTACTCATTTTTGACTTACCATGTTTAAAATTTATTCTACTAAAAGAATTAATGAATACATTATTCAAGTGTGATAGAATGTGGAGTTATGTGGCTTATAGTAATTTTGAAACCATATAAAGGTGACATGATATTGATAATCTATCAGAATTTATTTTCAGAACTCTTGAAATGTAATAGTTCTCTCACTCTTTTAATTTAAATATATTCTGTAGCCTCAAGGTTCATAAAGGAACCAAGAAGTTCCTTATACCATTGTTTCATATTTTCTACATTCATGCAATAAACATAAAGGGCTTAAACTGAATTGGCTCTTAATAAATTATAGCTATTATTAATTCATATCACCATGATGATTATAATTTATTATTATTTTATTTGTGCGAAGAGGAACATGACAGTAATTGTCTTTGGACATGGCTTGTCAACTGAAAAAAAAAAGTTTACATCTAAGAAGAAAGGCTGTGACTATTACTTTTGGGAAATAACATTTCCATGGGTCTTAATGAAGGCTAGAAATGGAAAACTGTAATTCTGGTATCACCCTAATTTTCTTCCAATTGATATGCTTTGTGCATATTTTTATGCACAAAGTTTATTTTCCACATTCTAACCCACGAACCAATGCAGGAATATGAAGGATGCATTCATTTCTTGAGAACCAGGATACCTTCTCTGCAAATACAAGAAAGAGATCCCTAAAATCACTTTCACCTCAGGCAATTTCCCCCCCAACAACAGAATGTTTTAGCAATCAAATGTTAAGTGAAATAATAACAACAGGTAAGCCATCTGATTTTCTTTGTTTAAATTAATTGAAACTATTTAGACATGGATGTAGGGACTTCCTTGGAGCATCTGTAGGCACATGCTTTGCTGATTTGGATGGTAAGGATTGGTTCATACATACATACACACACAACTGGAATATTCACAGTAGTATTTTAGTAATTCTAAAACTGAAATTTTGAAGTCAAATATGAGTCTTAGAAACTTCACATGTGATCAAGTTTTTAGGTGAGGATGAAATTTCTGAACTTGATGGAGACAATGTTCAAGTTCCTGATAATCAGCAAATATTAAGCAGGTGATTTGCAGTTACTCTCTCTCTTTCTCTCTCTTTCTTTTTCTTTTTTTTTTTTTTTTTAGGCACTTCAACATCAAATTGCTTTTGTATTTTCCTCACAAACCATGGAAGAAAAAGGAAGTAATAATAATAATAATAATAATAATAATAATAAAGTGATGATGATCCATTTTGACCATCTTATTACTTTCCCCTTATTCATTTGGAAGCTACAGTGGAGTCTTAACCATCCCATAAATACTTATTTAGTAAAAGGAAACAGAATATATTTTCCCTCAGACTCTGCATTGATATATTGAAATAGGAGGGAAGGAAAAAAAAAGGCCCATAATGCTTCATTAGTTAATTGTGCAGAGTACAGCTCTTTAGGGGTAAACAAGTGAAGGACATTTGCTGAATGGCCCATCCTCGTCACACATATTATGGCCTAATGATGCTAGTAATGGTAGGAGGCTCCTGGAGAGTCATCTGTCAAATTAGCACATTGAATTATTTATTGCTTCAGAGTAAAATTGTTGAAAGGTAGCAGCTGAGACATGGTTTTTATAAATCTAAAATTCAAGGGAAAAAAACTAAAAAACTCACACAGCTGCTTTGAGGCTGCATGTGTTTTTTAACACTTGGCATTTATGAACATAATGGTTCTTATTGGGTAAACAGATTATTTCTACCTTTAAATCTGATATTTACTGTGTGTATGTATATGCGTGTATGTGTGTGTGTGTATGAAATCCTGAGTATTTCATGCCATTAGTTATAATGGAAGGAACTAAAATTCAAATTAGTTGTTATTTTAACTCTTCATAACACATTTCCACTATATCACCTATGTCTATGTGAGACCCAATGCCAATTTTTACTAGGCCCTGTGCCCAGGAACGAACAGGAAGGGGATAGTTATTTACTTCCAGGTTGTGTTCATATTTCTGTCCTAGCACAAAGTTTTCTAAGATAAAAAGTCTGTCTTCCTGGGACTTAGAGAAGACAAACCTGTGCTCAATTCTATGAAAAAAAGGCAGTAAGTATGATAAGAAACAAAGTTTGGAGCAAAGTAAGCATTTGAAAGCCCGAACAGGCAAGTAAATTCAGAAGTCTTTCAAAAAATATTTTATTTTTCATTCAGTATCCATGTAGTAGATGTGAGCAGAAATTTTTTTTTTCTATTAATAAATATGTAGAGAAATAGATTCACTTACCTGTTTCTTCACTGCAAATGAAGAGTCATTGTTCTGGAAAAAAGAAAAAAAAGGAAGAGAACAGTTTACTGATTTTCCTGTGATAGTAGTAAAGGTAGGAGGCTCCTAGTGTCTTTATTTTTTGTTGTTGTTCTTCCTCCTCCTCTTTCTTCTTCTTCTTCTTCTTCTTCTTCTTCTTCTTCTTCTTCTTCTTCTTC
>NW_028133774.1:0-37575 GCF_964662115.1 Mustela nivalis | reverse complement strand
AGGCACCCCTTTTTCTGTGTTTTTGTGTTTGTCCTGATAGTATATAAATCTTACACTCGGGTTTCTTTCTGATAAGGTTATTCCTTTATTTGAATATATATGCAAATATATATATATATATATATTTTTCTCTTCTCATATACTTTTATCAGTCATTTTGTTTGTCTGTTTTTGTTTAAACTTCATAAATCTTACCTTGGAACCCATTTGGGCTGAACCTTCTCTTTTATCTCACCTTTCATTGTTGTCTCTCTCCCTCTCTCTTTTTTTCTTTTCCTTTTCTTTTTCCTCTTATTTGGGTGGGTAACTCTGATTGATCAGAAGCGTTCCAGGGTGCACCTTGACTGCACCACTGTCGATACATCCAGATACACCCATTCAGCCATCTCTCACCAAAATGAGTAGGAGGAGGAATGCCCAACAGAAAAAAAATACGAAAAATGGATCTTCTGCAACAGAGCTAATGGCTATCAACATAGACAATGTGTCAGAAAGAGAATTCAGGCTAACAATTATCCAAGCAATAGCTAGGTTGGAGAAAGCCATGAGTGACCAAAAGGAACTGATTAGAGCCTAAGTTAAAACGACCAGAGATCACGTTTTCAATATTAGGGAAGAGCTGAAAACTACCAGGGATGAGCTTCACAATGCTCTCAATGAGTTCCCCTCTAATCTAAATTCTCTCAAAGCTAGAGTAACTGAGACAGAAGATAGAATTAGTGATCTGGAGAATGAACAGATAGAGAAGAAGTATCAGGAGGAAGCCTTAAACAAACAGATTAGAGCCATGAAAACAGAATCACGGAAATAAATGATGCCATGAAATGTTCCATCGTCAGAATTATTAGAATCCCTGAAGGAGAGGAGAAAGAAAGAAGTCTAGAAGATATAGTGGAACAAGTTCTTCATGAAAATTTTCCGAATCTCATGAATGGAACCAGCATTCCTGTACTAGAGGCCGAACGGTATCCCCCCAAGATTACAGATTCTCAAAAGTCCTCGAGACACCTAGCAGTAAGAATGAAGAAATATAATTGTAGGCAGAACCTCTTGAAAGTAGCTAGGACAAAGAAGATCCTTACGTACAGAGGAAAGCCCATCAGAATAATGTCAGACCTCTAAACAGACACCTGGCAAGCCAGAGAGGGCTGGCAAGATATATTCAGGGCATTGAATGAGAAGAACATGCAGCCAAGAATACTTTACCCAGCAAGACTGACATTCAAAATGGATGGAGACATAAAGAGTTTCCAAGACCAGCAAGACTTAAAAGACTATGCAACCACCAAGCCGACACTGCAGGAAATATTAAGGGGGTTCTATAAGAGAGCAAAAAACCCCAGAGTAGTATGAACAGAAATATAGAGACCATCTACAGAAAGAAAGACTTCAAAGATAACACGATGTCAATAAAAACGTATCTATCAATAATCATCCTAAATGTGAATGGCCTAAATGTGCACATAAAATGGCACAGGGTTGCAGACTGGATTAAATGACAGGACCCATCCATATGTTGTCTACAAGAGACCCATTTTGAACCTAAAGATACACCCAGACTGAAAGTGAAGGGATGGAGAAGCATCTTTCATGCCAATGGGCCTCAAAAGAAGGCCGGGGTAGCGATTCTCATATCAGATAAATTAGATTTTAAACTAAAGGCTGTAGTCAGAGATACAGAAGGACACTACATAATTCTTAAAGGGACTATCCATCAAGATGATCTAACAATTATAAATATCTATGCTCCCAATATGGGAGCAGCCAATTACATAAGAAAACTGTTAATCAACATAAAGAGTTATATTGATATGAATACACTCATCATAGGAGATCGTAACATGCCTCTCTCAGAAATAGACAGATCATTGAAGCAGAAAATCAATAAAGAAACAAGAGCATTGAATGACACACTGGACCAGATGGACCTTATAGATATATACAGAACATTCCACCCTAAAACATCAAAATACTCATTCTTCTCAAGTCCACATGGAGCCTTCTCAAGAATAGACCACATACTGAGTCACAAAACAGGACTCAACCGATACCAAAAGACTGAGATTATTCCCTGCACATCCTCAGATCATAATGCTTTGAAACTGGAGCTCAATCACAAGGAAAAGTTCAGAAGGAACTCAAACACCTGGAAGCTAAAGACCACCTTGCTTAAGAATGCTTGGATCAACCAGGAGATCAAAGAAGAACTGAAATAATGCATGGAAACCAATGAGAATGAAGACACTTCGATCCAAAACCTATGGGATACAGCAAAGGCGGTCCTTAGGGGGTAATACATAGCCATCCATGCATCCCTCAAAAAAAAAAATTGAAAAATCCAGAAGACAGCAGCTGTCTTTACACCTTAAAGAACTGGAGAATCAACAACAAAACAAACCAACTCCACACACAAGAAGGGGAATAATCAAGATTAGAGCTGAGATCAATGAGGTAGAAACCAGAGATACAGTAGAACATATCAGTGAAACTAGCAGCTGGTTTTTTGAAAGAATCAATAAGATCGAGAAACCATTGGCCACACTAATCCAAAAGAAAAGAGAGAAAGCTCAAATTAATAAAATTATGAATGAAAAGGTAGAGATCACAACGAACACCAAGGAAATAGAAACAACTATCAGAAGTTATCAACAGTTATATGCCAATAAGCTAAGCAACCTAGATGAAATGGATGCATTCCTGGAAAACTATAAACTCGCAAAATTCAACCAGGAAGAAACGGACAATCTGAAGACCAATATCTAGTAATGAGGTTGAAGCGGTGATCAAAAACCTCCCAAAAAACAAAAACACAGGCCCTGATGGATTCATTTGGGAATTCTATAAAACATTCAAAGAAGAAATAACACCTATTCTCCTGAAACTGTTTCAAAAAATTGAAGCAGAGAGAGGTCGACAAGATGGCAGGGAAGTAGGAGGAGATGGCTTTTCAACCTGTACCCCAAAGTGAGCTGATTACCTACCAAAGAACTCCAATCACCCATGAAATCACCCTGAGATCAGTATTATACACGTCTGGTTCTCTACAGGGGCAGAAGACACCAGTGTGCAGGTAACGCGGAGTGGGAATGGGGGACTGATATCAGAAGATAAACAAAAGGGGGAGGGAGCCACCAGAGGCAATCAGTTGGAAAGTAATACCCCAATACGAGCGAGAGTGCCCTGCATCTGGGGACCAGCATTAACTTGGAGACTGGTGGAAAGCACTCCAAAAGAGCTAAGAATCTCCGGTGGGGGGGGGGGATTGTGGGAATTGGGATGGCTAGCGACAGGGGCTTAAGTCCCTGGTCCCAGGACAGCCTCCCCTGGTGCTGAGCCAGAGAGAGTGCAGCCAAGAAACCAGGTCTTGGTCCCTAAGCCGCCAGTGCACCTGAGAATGCATGGGTTCTGGCTCCTGTGAGGGGATGGGAGCCATGCTGGATGGCAGAATGCATGAGCCCTGCTATAGAGCCTGACATACTCCCCTGAGAGAGGTATAAAGGCCCAGCCAGTACCCTTTCATATGTGCCATTGTTTCAGAGCCTGCATCAAACTCTCCCCTGAGAGAGGTGCTTGAAGGCCCAACCTGGTGCTCTCGGATCTGCACCTTGTTCTCAGAGCCTGAGACCTGCGCGTGAACCTCAGCCTCCCCTGAAATTGGTGCATGCAAGCTGGGCGCTCTTAGACCCAGAAAGACCAGGCACTCCCAGCCCTGGCCAGCAGGAATATCTCAGTGTGTGACTGCTGCTTGGAACCTCTCTGGCGGTCTGGAGCTTCCCAGACAGCCGCTACTTCCTTGGCTTTGGGTACCCCAGAAACAGCGACTTGAAACCTGCTCTGCCAGTGGCCCATGGGGAACTTATTTAGACTCTGCAGCCAGACTGAGGCTTCTCTCTGAGAGGGAGATCAGGGTGTGGTTTATTTTCCTCTAAAACTACAAAAACCATCAAAAGCAGTCAAAGTGAGAAAAAAAGTGAATAAACATAAAAACCTCCAGAGAACAAAAGTCGGAAAAAAAAAAAAACAGTTTCCTCAGAGCCCACCACCTTGAGGGGGGCGCAAGAACGTAACTCAGGGAACATCACTGACTGAAAACCCACGTGGCAGGCCCCTCCCCCAGAAAACAAACCAAGAAAGAAAAAAAAAAGAGAGAGAAAAAAATAAAAAAGGACTACAAGAGTACAAACACTACTTCATAGGAAAAGTTTTCTTTTTCATTCATTCCCACTATTCTGATATATATATATATATATATATATATATATATATATATATATATATGTAATTTTATTAACCTATTTACCATCACAGCGAGCTGTCCAGTACATCAAATTCCATAATAACTTTCTAACCTTAACTTTTTGATACATACACCTATGTTTTCCTTATGCATTTCTATTTTTTTATTCCTACTTTTTTTTATATTTTAGTTTAGTTTAGGTTTTTCCTTTTTATTTTTATCTTCTATTATTCATATAGAGTTAAACTTCAAAGTAGTCCCCTTTCCCCAATCAATACTACCCCTATAGGTAACTAATTTTTAATACCCCTTTATCTTAGAAAAGTTGAGTCCTTTAACAAAGGTATCAGGATACATCCAGGAAGAATTAAAACAGCCTTCCTCGAACACACTGAGAATTTATAACCACTCTCCAATCTTTATCTTCCACCAGTGTTTCTGTGTTTTTGTGTTTGTCCTGATAGTATATAAATCTTACACGTGGGGTTCCTTTTTTTGTATATATATATATTTTTTTTTCTCTTGTCATATACCTTTATCCGTCTTTTTGTTTGTCTACTTCATAAATCTTACCTTGGGGCCCATTTGGGCTGAACTTTCTCTTTAATCTGCCCTTTCTTTCCTGTCTCTCTCTCTATCTCTTTTTTTGTTTGTTTTTTTTTTCTTTTTCTTTTCTTTTGTCTCTCATTTGGATGGGGAATCCTGATTGTTCAGAAGTGTTCCAGGGTGCACCTTGACTGCACCATGGTTGATACATCCAGCTACATCTGTTCAGTCATCTCTCACCAAAATGACTAGGACGAGGAATGCCCAACAGAAGAAAAATACAGGGGATGGTCCTTCTGCACTAGAGCTAATGGCTATCAACATAGACAATATGTTGGAAAGAGAATTCTGGTTAACAATAATCCAGGCAATAGCTAGTTTGGAGAAAGGCATGGATGACCAAACATAATTGATTAGGGCCAAGCTGAAAGCCATGAGACATGATGTTCACAATGTTAGGGCGGAGCTTAAAGCTACCAGGGAGGAGGTCCACAATGCTCTCAATGAGTTCCAATCTAATCTAAACTCTCTCAAAGCTAGGGTAACTGAGACAGAAGATAGAATTAGTGATCTGGAGGACAAACAGATAGAGAGAAAGGATCAGGAGGAAGCCTGGAACAAACAGCTTAGAAATCACGAAAACAGAATCAGGGAAAAAAATGATGCCATGAAACGTTCCAACCTCAGAATTACTGGAATCCCTGAAGGGGAGAAGAAAGAAAGATCTAGAAGATATAGTGGAACAAGTCCTTCAAGAAAATTTTCCCAATCTCGCGAATGGAACCAGAATTCATGTACTGGAGGCTAAATGGTCTCCACCCAAGATTATACATTCAAAAAAAAAAAAAAACCCACGACACCTGATAGTCAAATTGAGGAATTATAATTGTAGGTATAATCTCCTGAAAGCTGCTAGGGCAAAGAGGCTCCTTACTTACATAGGAAAGCCCATCAATATAACATCAGACCTTTCCACAGAAGCCTGGCAATCCAGAAAAGGCTGGTAAGATATATTCAGGGCACTAAATGAGAAGAACATGCAGCCAAGAATACTTTATCCATCAAGACTGACATTCAAAATGGATGAAGATATAAATAGTTTCCAAGACCGGCAAGACTTAAAAGACTATGCTACCACCAAGCCGACACTGCAGGAAATATTAAGGGGGGTTCTATAAAAGAGTAAAAATCCTAATAAAAGCATGGAAGAGAAATATAGAGACAATCTACAGAAAGAAAGACTTCAAAGGTAACTCGATGTCAATAAAAATGTATCTATCAATAATCAATCTCAAAGAGAATGGCCTAAATGTGCCCAAAAAAACAGCACAGGGTTGCAGATTGGATAAAACGACAGAACCCATCCATATTTTCTCTACAAAAGACCCATTTTGAACCTAAAGATACACCCAGACTGAAAGTGAAGGGATGGAGAAGCATCTTTCATGCCAATGGGCCTCAAAAGAAGGCTGGGGTAGCAATTCTCATATCAGATAAATTAGATTTTAAACTAAAGGCTGTAGTCAGAGATACAGAAGGACACTTCATAATTCTTAAAGTGACAATCCACCAAGATGATCTAACAATTATAAATATCTATGCCTCCAATATGGGAGCATCCAATTACAAAAGAAAACGTTAATCAAGATAAAGAGTCATATTGATATGAATACACTCATCATTGGAGATCTTAACAAGCCTCTCTCAGAAATAGACAGATCATTGAAGCAGAAAATCAATAAAGAAACAAGAGCATTGAATGACACATTGGAACAGATGGATCTCATAGATATATGCAGAACATTCCACCCTAAAACAAAAGAATACTCATTCTTCTCAAGAGCACAGGGAACCTTCTCAAGAATAGACCACATGCTGGGTCATAAATCAGGACTAAACTGATATCAAAAGACTGAGATTTTTCCCTGCATATTCTCAGATCATAATGCCTTGAAACTGGAGCTTAATCACAAGGAAAAGTACAGAAGGAACTCAAACACCTGGAAGCTAAAGACCATCTTGCTTAAGAATGCTTGGATCAACCAGGAGATTAAAGAAGAACTGAAACAATTGGAAACCAATGAGAATAAAGACACTTCGATCCAAACCCTATGGGATACAGCAAAGGCGTTTCTAAGGGGGAAATACATAGACATCCAAGCCTCCATCAAAATTTTGAAAAATCCAGAATACAGCAGATGTCTCTACACCTTAAAGAACTGGAGAATCAACAAAAAAATCAAACCAACTCCACACATAAGAAGAGAAATCATCCAGATTAGAGCTGAGATCAATGAGGTAGAAACCAAAGATACAGTAGAACGTATCAATGAAACTAGAAGTTGTTTTTTTTTTTTGAAAGAATCAATAAGATCAATAAGGCACTGGCCACACTAATCCAAAAGAAAAGAGAGAAAGCCCAAATTCACAAAATTATAAATGAAAACGGAGAGATCACAACTAACAAGGAGGAAGTAGAAACAATCATCAGAAGTTATTATCAATAGTTATATGCCAATAAGCTTAGCAACCTTGATGAAATGGAAGCATTCTTGGAAAATTATAAACTTCCAAAATTGAACCAGGAAGAGATCGACAACCTGAATCGACCGATATCTAGTAACGAGATATAAGCAGTGATCAAAAACCTCCCAAGAAACAAGAGCCCAAGACCTGATGGATTGCTTGGGGAATTCTACCAAACTTACAAAGAAGAATAACATCAATTCTCCTGAAGCTGTTTCAAAAAATTGAAGCAGAAGGAAAACATCCAGACTCTTTCTATGAAGCCAGAATTACCCTTATCCCCAAACCAGGCAAAGACCCTACCAAAATGGATAATTTCAGACCAATATCACTGATGAATATGGATGCTAAGATTCTCAACAAGATCCTTGCAAACAGGGTCAAAAAGAACATTAAAAAGATTATCTACCATGACCAGTGGGATTCATCCCTGGGCTACAAGGATGGTTCAACATTCATAAATCAATCAATGTCATTGAAAAAATTAATATGAGAAGAGAGAAGAACTACATGGTCCTCTCAATCAATGCAGAAAAAGGACTTGAAAAAATCCAGCATCCATTCGTGATTAAAACGCTGCAAAGTATAGAGATAGAGGGAACATTCCTGAACTTCATCATATCTATCTATGAAAGACCCACAGCAAATATCATCCTCAATGGGAAATAGCTTGCAGCCTTCCCATTGAGATCAGGATCACGACAAGGATGCCCACTCTCACCAGTCTTGTTCAACATAGTATTAGAAGTCCTAGCAACAGCAATCAGACAACAAAGAAAAATAAAAGGTATCCAAATTGGCACTGAAGAAGTCAACTCTCTCTCTCTTTGCAGATGACATGATTCTTTATATGGAAAACCCAAAAGACTCCACCCCCAAACTACTAGAACTCATACAACATGCCCTCAGTGAGAAAGGGCCCTGGGCCATGGACAGCAGGTCGGTCCACAGGGCTGCCCTACGCAGGCCAATTCTCACGAGCGTTCTGCCCAAACCAATCCTGGTTTGGGCAGAACGCTCGTGAGAATTGGCCGGAAAACGCCCGGCGAAGTCATTCGGGCGCTGCACGTCTGCTGGGCCGACCCCCCCGGGGCCTTGAAGGGCATTGTGAGTGTCCGCAACCGATCACCGCCAGGAGGCAATCCACAAGATGGAATGCAGCGAGGACAACGCCCGTGGATCCTCGACCTGCGGGGGTCCCATCCCTGGCGCTCTACCATAGGGCCAGGCCCATCACGAATTCCGGTTTGGAACGCTCACCTGCCTCCCCAACCTTCTGCTTCCGGGGTCCTGTCCCTCATGGCCTCCATATTGGAAACCCTTAGTCCCGCAGCCACGCATCTCCCAACCACGCAGTCTGCATCGGCGTCCCCTGGTGCTTCGGACAACCCTCAGAGTGAGATAAACCTGTTCACCAAAATGAGGTCATCCCCATCCTTTGCCGCCCCATCTACCTGAAAGACGGAGGCGCACACCAGTCCACCACCCGTCCTTCAACTCTGAGCCGGGAACACTCCACTGCGCCGGCGTGCCCAGTTGGGCCGCTTCTTTTCCGTGCCATTTCTGGGCGGCAGCAACAAGCCCTGGGCGAGAAAGGGCCCTGGGCGATAAAGGGCCCTGGGCCATGGAGAGCAGGGCTGTCCGCAGGGCTGACCTACGCTGGCCAATTCTCACGAGCGTTCTGCCCAAACCAATCCTGGAACGCTCGTGAGAATTGGCCGGAAAACGCCTGGCGAAGTCATTCGGGCGCTGCACGTCTGCTGGGCCGCCCCACCCCGGGGCCTTGAAGGGCATTGTGAGTGTCCGCACCGGATTGCCGCCAGGAGGCACTCCACAAGATGGAATGCAGCGAGGACAACGCCCGTGGATCCTCAACCTGCGGGTGTCCCATCCCTGGCGGTCTACCATGGGGCCTGGCCCATCACAAAGTCCGGTCTAGAACGCTCGCCTGCTTCCCCAACCTTCCGCTTCCGGGGTCCTGTCCCTCATGGCCTCCATATTGGAAACCCTTAGTCCCGCAGCCACGCATCTCCCAACCACGCAGTCTCCATCGGCGCCTCCTGGTGCTTCAGACAACGCTCAGAGTGTGATAAACCTGTATGACCAAAATGAGGTCATCCCCATCCTTGACCGCCCGATCTACCCGAAAGACGGAGGCGCACACCAGGCCACCACCCGTCCTTCAACTCTGCTCCGGGAACGCTCCACTGCGCCGGCGTGCCCAGGTGGGCCGCTTCTTTTCCGTGCCATTTCGGGGCGGCAGCAACAAGCCCTGGGCGAGAAAGGGCCCTGGGCCATGGAGAGCAGGGCTGTCCGCAGGGCTGCCCTACGCCGGCCAATTCTCACGAGCGTTCTGCCCAAACCAATCCTGGTTTGGGCAGAACGCTCGTGAGAATTGGCCGGAAAACGCCCGGCGAAGTCATTCGGGCGCTGCACGTCTGCTGGGCCGACCCCCCCGGGGCCTTGAAGGGCATTGTGAGTGTCCGCAACCGATCACCGCCAGGAGGCAATCCACAAGATGGAATGCAGCGAGGACAACGCCCGTGGATCCTCGACCTGCGGGGGTCCCATCCCTGGCGCTCTACCATAGGGCCAGGCCCATCACGAAGTCCGGTTTGGAACGCTCACCTGCCTCCCCAACCTTCTGCTTCCGGGGTCCTGTCCCTCATGGCCTCCATATTGGAAACCCTTAGTCCCGCAGCCACGCATCTCCCAACCACGCAGTCTGCATCGGCGTCCCCTGGTGCTTCGGACAACCCTCAGAGTGAGATAAACCTGTTCACCAAAATGAGGTCATCCCCATCCTTTGCCGCCCCATCTACCTGAAAGACGGAGGCGCACACCAGTCCACCACCCGTCCTTCAACTCTGAGCCGGGAACACTCCACTGCGCCGGCGTGCCCAGTTGGGCCGCTTCTTTTCCGTGCCATTTCTGGGCGGCAGCAACAAGCCCTGGGCGAGAAAGGGCCCTGGGCGATAAAGGGCCCTGGGCCATGGAGAGCAGGGCTGTCCGCAGGGCTGACCTACGCCGGCCAATTCTCACGAGCGTTCTGCCCAAACCAATCCTGGTTTGGGCAGAACGCTCGTGAGAATTGGCCGGAAAACGCCCGGCGAAGTCATTCGGGCGCTGCACGTCTGCTGGGCCGCCCCACCCCGGGGCCTTGAAGGGCATTGTGAGTGTCCGCACCGGATCGCCGCCAGGAGGCACTCCACAAGATGGAATGCAGCGAGGACAACGCCCGTGGATCCTCGACCTGCGGGGGTCCCATCCCTGGCGGTCTACCATGGGGCCTGGCCCATCACAAAGTCCGGTCTGGAACGCTCGCCTGCTTCCCCAACCTTCCGCTTCCGGGGTCCTGTCCCTCATGGCCTCCATATTGGAAACCCTTAGTCCCGCAGCCACGCATCTCCCAACCACGCAGTCTCCATCGGCGCCTCCTGGTGCTTCAGACAACGCTCAGAGTGTGATAAACCTGTATGACCAAAATGAGGTCATCCCCATCCTTGACCGCCCGATCTACCCGAAAGACGGAGGCGCACACTAGGCCACCACCCGTCCTTCAACTCTGCTCTGGGAACGCTCCACTGCGCCGGTGTGCCCAGCTGGGCCGCTTCTTTTCCGTGCCATTTCGGGGCGGCAGCAACAAGCCCTGGGCGAGAAAGGGCCCTGGGCTATGGAGAGCAGGGCTGTCCGCAGGGCTGCCCTACGCCGGCCAATTCTCACGAGCGTTCTGCCCAAACCAATCCTGGTTTGGGCAGAACGCTCGTGAGAATTGGCCGGAAAACGCCCGGCGAAGTCATTCGGGCGCTGCACGTCTGCTGGGCCGCCCCACCCCGGGGCCTTGAAGGGCATTGTGAGTGTCCGCACCGGATCGCCGCCAGGAGGCACTCCACAAGATGGAATGCAGCGAGGACAAGGCCCGTGGATCCTCGACCTGCGGGGGTCCCATCCCTGGCGGTCTACCATGGGGCCTGGCCCATCACAAAGTCCGGTCTGGAACGCTCGCCTGCTTCCCCAACCTTCCGCTTCCGGGGTCCTGTCCCTCATGGCCTCCATATTGGAAACCCTTAGTCCCGCAGCCACGCATCTCCCAACCACGCAGTCTCCATCGGCGCCTCCTGGTGCTTCAGACAACGCTCAGAGTGTGATAAACCTGTATGACCAAAATGAGGTCATCCCCATCCTTGACCGCCCGATCTACCCGAAAGACGGTGGCGCACACCAGGCCACCACCCGTCCTTCAACTCTGCTCTGGGAACGCTCCACTGCGCCGGTGTGCCCAGGTGGGCCGCTTCTTTTCCGTGCCATTTCGGGGCGGCAGCAACTAGCCCTGGGCGAGAAAGGGCCCTGGGCCATGGAGAGCAGGGCTGTCCGCAGGGCTGCCCTACGCCGGCCAATTCTCACGAGCGTTCTGCCCAAACCAATCCTGGTTTGGGCAGAACGCTCATGAGAATTGGCCGGAAAACGCCCGGCGAAGTCATTCGGGCGCTGCACGTCTGCTGGGCCGACCCCCCCGGGGCCTTGAAGGGCATTGTGAGTGTCCGCAACCGATCACCGCCAGGAGGCAATCCACAAGATGGAATGCAGCGAGGACAACGCCCGTGGATCCTCGACCTGCGGGGGTCCCATCCCTGGCGCTCTACCATAGGGCCAGGCCCATCACGAAGTCCGGTTTGGAACGCTCACCTGCCTCCCCAACCTTCTGCTTCCGGGGTCCTGTCCCTCATGGCCTCCATATTGGAAACCCTTAGTCCCGCAGCCACGCATCTCCCAACCACGCAGTCTGCATCGGCGTCCCCTGGTGCTTCGGACAACCCTCAGAGTGAGATAAACCTGTTCACCAAAATGAGGTCATCCCCATCCTTTGCCGCCCCATCTACCTGAAAGACGGAGGCGCACACCAGTCCACCACCCGTCCTTCAACTCTGAGCCGGGAACACTCCACTGCGCCGGCGTGCCCAGTTGGGCCGCTTCTTTTCCGTGCCATTTCTGGGCGGCAGCAACAAGCCCTGGGCGAGAAAGGGCCCTGGGCGATAAAGGGCCCTGGGCCATGGAGAGCAGGGCTGTCCGCAGGGCTGACCTACGCCGGCCAATTCTCACGAGCGTTCTGCCCAAACCAATCCTGGTTTGGGCAGAACGCTCGTGAGAATTGGCCGGAAAACGCCCGGCGAAGTCATTCGGGCGCTGCACGTCTGCTGGGCCGCCCCACCCCGGGGCCTTGAAGGGCATTGTGAGTGTCCGCACCGGATCGCCGCCAGGAGGCACTCCACAAGATGGAATGCAGCGAGGACAACGCCCGTGGATCCTCGACCTGCGGGGGTCCCATCCCTGGCGGTCTACCATGGGGCCTGGCCCATCACAAAGTCCGGTCTGGAACGCTCGCCTGCTTCCCCAACCTTCCGCTTCCGGGGTCCTGTCCCTCATGGCCTCCATATTGGAAACCCTTAGTCCCGCAGCCACGCATCTCCCAACCACGCAGTCTCCATCGGCGCCTCCTGGTGCTTCAGACAACGCTCAGAGTGTGATAAACCTGTATGACCAAAATGAGGTCATCCCCATCCTTGACCGCCCGATCTACCCGAAAGACGGAGGCGCACACCAGGCCACCACCCGTCCTTCAACTCTGCTCCGGGAACGCTCCACTGCGCCGGCGTGCCCAGGTGGGCCGCTTCTTTTCCGTGCCATTTCGGGGCGGCAGCAACAAGCCCTGGGCGAGAAAGGGCCCTGGGCCATGGAGAGCAGGGCTGTCCGCAGGGCTGCCCTACGCCGGCCAATTCTGACGAGCGTTCTGCCCAAACCAATCCTGGTTTGGGCAGAACGCTCGTGAGAATTGGCCGTAAAACGCCCGGCGAAGTCATTCGGGCGCTGCACGTCTGCTGGGCCGACCCCCCCGGGGCCTTGAAGGGCATTGTGAGTGTCCGCAACCGATCACCGCCAGGAGGCAATCCACAAGATGGAATGCAGCGAGGACAACGCCCGTGGATCCTCGACCTGCGGGGGTCCCATCCCTGGCGCTCTACCATAGGGCCAGGCCCATCACGAAGTCCGGTTTGGAACGCTCACCTGCCTCCCCAACCTTCTGCTTCCGGGGTCCTGTCCCTCATGGCCTCCATATTGGAAACCCTTAGTCCCGCAGCCACGCATCTCCCAACCACGCAGTCTGCATCGGCGTCCCCTGGTGCTTCGGACAACCCTCAGAGTGAGATAAACATGTATGACCAAAATGAGGTCATCCCCATCCTTTGCCGCCCCATCTACCTGAAAGACGGAGGCGCACACCAGTCCACCACCCGTCCTTCAACTCTGAGCCGGGAACACTCCACTGCACCGGCGTGCCCAGTTGGGCCGCTTCTTTTCCGTGCCATTTCTGGGCGGCAGCAACAAGCCCTGGGCGAGAAAGGGCCCTGGGCGATAAAGGGCCCTGGGCCATGGAGAGCAGGGCTGTCCGCAGGGCTGACCTACGCCGGCCAATTCTCACGAGCGTTCTGCCCAAACCAATCTTGGTTTGGGCAGAACGCTCGTGAGAATTGGCCGGAAAACGCCCGGCGAAGTCATTCGGGCGCTGCACGTCTGCTGGGCCGACCCCCCCGGGGCCTTGAAGGGCATTGTGAGTGTCCGCAACCGATCACCGCCAGGAGGCAATCCACAAGATGGAATGCAGCGAGGACAACGCCCGTGGATCCTCGACCTGCGGGGGTCCCATCCCTGGCGCTCTACTATAGGGCCAGGCCCATCACGAAGTCCGGATTGGAGCGCTCACCTGCCTCCCCAACCTTCTGCTTCCGGGGTCCTGTCCCTCATGGCCTCCATATTGGAAACCCTTAGTCCCGCAGCCACGCATCTCCCAACCACGCAGTCTCCATCGGCGTCCCCTGGTGCTTCGGACAACCCTCAGAGTGAGATAAACATGTATGACCAAAATGAGGTCATCCCCATCCTTGACCGCCCGATCTACCCGAAAGACGGAGGCGCACACCAGGCCAACACCCGTCCTTCAACTCTGCTCCGGGAACGCTCCACTGCGCCGGCGTGCCCAGGTGGGCCGCTTCTTTTCCGTGCCATTTCGGGGCGGCAGCAACAAGCCCTGGGCGAGAAAGGGCCCTGGGCCATGGAGAGCAGGGCTGTCCGCAGGGCTGCCCTACGCCGGCCAATTCTCACGAGCGTTCTGCCCAAACCAATCCTGGTTTGGGCAGAACGCTCGTGAGAATTGGCCGGAAAACGCCCGGCGAAGTCATTCGGGCGCTGCACGTCTGCTGGGCCGACCCCCCCGGGGCCTTGAAGGGCATTGTGAGTGTCCGCAACCGATCACCGCCAGGAGGCAATCCACAAGATGGAATGCAGCGAGGACAACGCCCGTGGATCCTCGACCTGCGGGGGTCCCATCCCTGGCGCTCTACCATAGGGCCAGGCCCATCACGAAGTCCGGTTTGGAACGCTCACCTGCCTCCCCAACCTTCTGCTTCCGGGGTCCTGTCCCTCATGGCCTCCATATTGGAAACCCTTAGTCCCGCAGCCACGCATCTCCCAACCACGCAGTCTGCATCGGTGTCCCCTGGTGCTTCGGACAACCCTCAGAGTGAGATAAACCTGTTCACCAAAATGACGTCATCCCCATCCTTTGCCGCCCCATCTACCTGAAAGACGGAGGCGCAAACCAGTCCACCACCCGTCCTTCAACTCTGAGCCGGGAACACTCCACTGTGCCGGCGTGCCCAGTTGGGCCGCTTCTTTTCCGTGCCATTTCTGGGCGGCAGCAACAAGCCCTGGGCGAGAAAGGGCCCTGGGCGATAAAGGGCCCTGGGCCATGGAGAGCAGGGCTGTCCGCAGGGCTGACCTACGCCGGCCAATTCTCACGAGCGTTCTGCCCAAACCAATCCTGGTTTGGGCAGAACGCTCGTGAGAATTGGCCGGAAAACGCCCGGCGAAGTCATTCGGGCGCTGCACGTCTGCTGGGCCGCCCCACCCCGGGGCCTTGAAGGGCATTGTGAGTGTCCGCACCGGATCGCCGCCAGGAGGCACTCCACAAGATGGAATGCAGCGAGGACAACGCCCGTGGATCCTCGACCTGCGGGGGTCCCATCCCTGGCGGTCTACCATGGGGCCGGGCCCATCACAAAGTCCGGTCTGGAACGCTCGCCTGCTTCCCCAACCTTCCGCTTCCGGGGTCCTGTCCCTCATGGCCTCCATATTGGAAACCCTTAGTCCCGCAGCCACGCATCTCCCAACCACGCAGTCTCCATCGGCGCCTCCTGGTGCTTCAGACAACGCTCAGAGTGTGATAAACCTGTATGACCAAAATGAGGTCATCCCCATCCTTGACCGCCCGATCTACCCGAAAGACGGAGGCGCACACCAGGCCACCACCCGTCCTTCAACTCTGCTCCGGGAACGCTCCACTGCGCCGGCGTGCCAGGGGGGCCGCTTCTTTTCCGTGCCATTTCGGGGCGGCAGCAACAAGCCCTGGGCGAGAAAGGGCCCTGGGCCATGGAGAGCAGGGCTGTCCGCAGGGCTGCCCTACGCCGGCCAATTCTCACGAGCGTTCTGCCCAAACCAATCCTGGTTTGGGCAGAACGCTCGTGAGAATTGGCCGGAAAACGCCCGGCGAAGTCATTCGGGCGCTGCACGTCTGCTGGGCCGACCCCCCCGGGGCCTTGAAGGGCATTGTGAGTGTCCGCATCCGATCACCGCCAGGAGGCAATCCACAAGATGGAATGCAGCGAGGACAACGCCCGTGGATCCTCGACCTGCGGGGGTCCCATCCCTGGCGCTCTACCATAGGGCCAGGCCCATCACGAATTCCGGTTTGGAACGCTCACCTGCCTCCCCAACCTTCTGCTTCCCGGGTTCTGTCCCTCATGGCCTCCATATTGGAAACCCTTAGTCCCGCAGCCACGCATCTCCCAACCACGCAGTCTGCATCGGCGTCCCCTGGTGCTTCGGACAACCCTCAGAGTGAGATAAACCTGTTCACCAAAATGAGGTCATCCCCATCCTTTGCCGCCCCATCTACCTGAAAGACGGAGGCGCACACCAGTCCACCACCCGTCCTTCAACTCTGAGCCGGGAACACTCCACTGCGCCGGCGTGCCCAGTTGGGCCGCTTCTTTTCCGTGCCATTTCTGTGCGGCAGCAACAAGCCCTGGGCGAGAAAGGGCCCTGGGCGATAAAGGGCCCTGGGCCATGGAGAGCAGGGCTGTCCGCAGGGCTGACCTACGCCGGCCAATTCTCACGAGCGTTCTGCCCAAACCAATCCTGGTTTGGGCAGAACGCTCGTGAGAATTGGCCGGAAAACGCCTGGCGAAGTCATTCGGGCGCTGCACGTCTGCTGGGCCGCCCCACCCTGGGGCCTTGAAGGGCATTGTGAGTGTCCGCACCGGATCGCCGCCAGGAGGCACTCCACAAGATGGAATGCAGCGAGGACAACGCCCGTGGATCCTCGACCTGCGGGGGTCCCATCCCTGGCGGTCTACCATGGGGCCTGGCCCATCACAAAGTCCGGTCTGGAACGCTCGCCTGCTTCCCCAACCTTCCGCTTCCGGGGTCCTGTCCCTCATGGCCTCCATATTGGAAACCCTTAGTCCCGCAGCCACGCATCTCCCAACCACGCAGTCTCCATCGGCGCCTCCTGGTGCTTCAGACAACGCTCAGAGTGTGATAAACCTGTATGACCAAAATGAGGTCATCCCCATCCTTGACCGCCCGATCTACCCGAAAGACGGAGGCGCACACCAGGCCACCTCCCGTCCTTCAACTCTGAGCCGGGAACACTCCACTGCGCCGGCGTGCCCAGTTGGGCCGCTTCTTTTCCGTGCCATTTCTGGGCGGCAGCAACAAGCCCTGGGCGAGAAAGGGCCCTGGGCGATAAAGGGCCCTGGGCCATGGAGAGCAGGGCTGTCCGCAGGGCTGACCTACGCCGGCCAATTCTCACGAGCGTTCTGCCCAAACCAATCCTGGTTTGGGCAGAACGCTCGTGAGAATTGGCCGGAAAACGCCCGGCGAAGTCATTCGGGCGCTGCACGTCTGCTGGGCCGACCCCCCCGGGGCCTTGAAGGGCATTGTGAGTGTCCGCAACCGATCACCGCCAGGAGGCAATCCACAAGATGGAATGCAGCGAGGACAACGCCCGTGGATCCTCGACCTGCGGGGGTCCCATCCCTGGCGCTCTACCATAGGGCCAGGCCCATCACGAAGTCCGGTTTGGAACGCTCACCTGCCTCCCCAACCTTCTGCTTCCGGGGTCCTGTCCCTCATGGCCTCCATATTGGAAACCCTTAGTCCCGCAGCCACGCATCTCCCAACCACGCAGTCTGCATCGGCGTCCCCTGGTGCTTCGGACAACCCTCAGAGTGAGATAAACCTGTTCACCAAAATGAGGTCATCCCCATCCTTTGCCGCCCCATCTACCTGAAAGACGGAGGCGCACACCAGTCCACCACCCGTCCTTCAACTCTGAGCCGGGAACACTCCACTGCGCCGGCGTGCCCAGTTGGGCCGCTTCTTTTCCGTGCCATTTCTGGGCGGCAGCAACAAGCCCTGGGCGAGAAAGGGCCCTGGGCGATAAAGGGCCCTGGGCCATGGAGAGCAGGGCTGTCCGCAGGGCTGACCTACGCCGGCCAATTCTCACGAGCGTTCTGCCCAAACCAATCCTGGTTTGGGCAGAACGCTCGTGAGAATTGGCCGGAAAACGCCCGGCGAAGTCATTCGGGCGCTGCACGTCTGCTGGGCCGCCCCACCCCGGGGCCTTGAAGGGCATTGTGAGTGTCCGCACCGGATCGCCGCCAGGAGGCACTCCACAAGATGGAATGCAGCGAGGACAACGCCCGTGGATCCTCGACCTGCGGGGGTCCCATCCCTGGCGGTCTACCATGGGGCCGGGCCCATCACAAAGTCCGGTCTGGAACGCTCGCCTGCTTCCCCAACCTTCCGCTTCCGGGGTCCTGTCCCTCATGGCCTCCATATTGGAAACCCTTAGTCCCGCAGCCACGCATCTCCCAACCACGCAGTCTCCATCGGCGCCTCCTGGTGCTTCAGACAACGCTCAGAGTGTGATAAACCTGTATGACCAAAATGAGGTCATCCCCATCCTTGACCGCCCGATCTACCCGAAAGACGGAGGCGCACACCAGGCCACCACCCGTCCTTCAACTCTGCTCTGGGAACGCTCCACTGCGCCGGTGTGCCCAGCTGGGCCGCTTCTTTTCCGTGCCATTTCGGGGCGGCAGCAACAAGCCCTGGGCGAGAAAGGGCCCTGGGCTATGGAGAGCAGGGCTGTCCGCAGGGCTGCCCTACGCCGGCCAATTCTCACGAGCGTTCTGCCCAAACCAATCCTGGTTTGGGCAGAACGCTCGTGAGAATTGGCCGGAAAACGCCCGGCGAAGTCATTCGGGCGCTGCACGTCTGCTGGGCCGCCCCACCCCGGGGCCTTGAAGGGCATTGTGAGTGTCCGCACCGGATCGCCGCCAGGAGGCACTCCACAAGATGGAATGCAGCGAGGACAAGGCCCGTGGATCCTCGACCTGCGGGGGTCCCATCCCTGGCGGTCTACCATGGGGCCTGGCCCATCACAAAGTCCGGTCTGGAACGCTCGCCTGCTTCCCCAACCTTCCGCTTCCGGGGTCCTGTCCCTCATGGCCTCCATATTGGAAACCCTTAGTCCCGCAGCCACGCATCTCCCAACCACGCAGTCTCCATCGGCGCCTCCTGGTGCTTCAGACAACGCTCAGAGTGTGATAAACCTGTATGACCAAAATGAGGTCATCCCCATCCTTGACCGCCCGATCTACCCGAAAGACGGTGGCGCACACCAGGCCACCACCCGTCCTTCAACTCTGCTCTGGGAACGCTCCACTGCGCCGGTGTGCCCAGGTGGGCCGCTTCTTTTCCGTGCCATTTCGGGGCGGCAGCAACTAGCCCTGGGCGAGAAAGGGCCCTGGGCCATGGAGAGCAGGGCTGTCCGCAGGGCTGCCCTACGCCGGCCAATTCTCACGAGCGTTCTGCCCAAACCAATCCTGGTTTGGGCAGAACGCTCATGAGAATTGGCCGGAAAACGCCCGGCGAAGTCATTCGGGCGCTGCACGTCTGCTGGGCCGACCCCCCCGGGGCCTTGAAGGGCATTGTGAGTGTCCGCAACCGATCACCGCCAGGAGGCAATCCACAAGATGGAATGCAGCGAGGACAACGCCCGTGGATCCTCGACCTGCGGGGGTCCCATCCCTGGCGCTCTACCATAGGGCCAGGCCCATCACGAAGTCCGGTTTGGAACGCTCACCTGCCTCCCCAACCTTCTGCTTCCGGGGTCCTGTCCCTCATGGCCTCCATATTGGAAACCCTTAGTCCCGCAGCCACGCATCTCCCAACCACGCAGTCTGCATCGGCGTCCCCTGGTGCTTCGGACAACCCTCAGAGTGAGATAAACCTGTTCACCAAAATGAGGTCATCCCCATCCTTTGCCGCCCCATCTACCTGAAAGACGGAGGCGCACACCAGTCCACCACCCGTCCTTCAACTCTGAGCCGGGAACACTCCACTGCGCCGGCGTGCCCAGTTGGGCCGCTTCTTTTCCGTGCCATTTCTGGGCGGCAGCAACAAGCCCTGGGCGAGAAAGGGCCCTGGGCGATAAAGGGCCCTGGGCCATGGAGAGCAGGGCTGTCCGCAGGGCTGACCTACGCCGGCCAATTCTCACGAGCGTTCTGCCCAAACCAATCCTGGTTTGGGCAGAACGCTCGTGAGAATTGGCCGGAAAACGCCCGGCGAAGTCATTCGGGCGCTGCACGTCTGCTGGGCCGCCCCACCCCGGGGCCTTGAAGGGCATTGTGAGTGTCCGCACCGGATCGCCGCCAGGAGGCACTCCACAAGATGGAATGCAGCGAGGACAACGCCCGTGGATCCTCGACCTGCGGGGGTCCCATCCCTGGCGGTCTACCATGGGGCCTGGCCCATCACAAAGTCCGGTCTGGAACGCTCGCCTGCTTCCACAACCTTCCGCTTCCGGGGTCCTGTCCCTCATGGCCTCCATATTGGAAACCCTTAGTCCCGCAGCCACGCATCTCCCAACCACGCAGTCTCCATCGGCGCCTCCTGGTGCTTCAGACAACGCTCAGAGTGTGATAAACCTGTATGACCAAAATGAGGTCATCCCCATTCTTGACCGCCCGATCTACCCGAAAGACGGAGGCGCACACCAGGCCACCACCCGTCCTTCAACTCTGCTCCGGGAACGCTCCACTGCGCCGGCGTGCCCAGGTGGGCCGCTTCTTTTCCGTGCCATTTCGGGGCGGCAGCAACAAGCCCTGGGCGAGAAAGGGCCCTGGGCCATGGAGAGCAGGGCTGTCCGCAGGGCTGCCCTACGCCGGCCAATTCTGACGAGCGTTCTGCCCAAACCAATCCTGGTTTGGGCAGAACGCTCGTGAGAATTGGCCGGAAAACGCCCGGCGAAGTCATTCGGGCGCTGCACGTCTGCTGGGCCGACCCCCCCGGGGCCTTGAAGGGCATTGTGAGTGTCCGCAACCGATCACCGCCAGGAGGCAATCCACAAGATGGAATGCAGCGAGGACAACGCCCGTGGATCCTCGACCTGCGGGGGTCCCATCCCTGGCGCTCTACCATAGGGCCAGGCCCATCACGAAGTCCGGTTTGGAACGCTCACCTGCCTCCCCAACCTTCTGCTTCCGGGGTCCTGTCCCTCATGGCCTCCATATTGGAAACCCTTAGTCCCGCAGCCACGCATCTCCCAACCACGCAGTCTGCATCGGCGTCCCCTGGTGCTTCGGACAACCCTCAGAGTGAGATAAACATGTATGACCAAAATGAGGTCATCCCCATCCTTTGCCGCCCCATCTACCTGAAAGACGGAGGCGCACACCAGTCCACCACCCGTCCTTCAACTCTGAGCCGGGAACACTCCACTGCACCGGCGTGCCCAGTTGGGCCGCTTCTTTTCCGTGCCATTTCTGGGCGGCAGCAACAAGCCCTGGGCGAGAAAGGGCCCTGGGCGATAAAGGGCCCTGGGCCATGGAGAGCAGGGCTGTCCGCAGGGCTGACCTACGCCGGCCAATTCTCACGAGCGTTCTGCCCAAACCAATCTTGGTTTGGGCAGAACGCTCGTGAGAATTGGCCGGAAAACGCCCGGCGAAGTCATTCGGGCGCTGCACGTCTGCTGGGCCGACCCCCCCGGGGCCTTGAAGGGCATTGTGAGTGTCCGCAACCGATCACCGCCAGGAGGCAATCCACAAGATGGAATGCAGCGAGGACAACGCCCGTGGATCCTCGACCTGCGGGGGTCCCATCCCTGGCGCTCTACTATAGGGCCAGGCCCATCACGAAGTCCGGATTGGAGCGCTCACCTGCCTCCCCAACCTTCTGCATCCGGGGTCCTGTCCCTCATGGCCTCCATATTGGAAACCCTTAGTCCCGCAGCCACGCATCTCCCAACCACGCAGTCTCCATCGGCGTCCCCTTGTGCTTCGGACAACCCTCAGAGTGAGATAAACATGTATGACCAAAATGAGGTCATCCCCATCCTTGACCGCCCGATCTACCCGAAAGACGGAGGCGCACACCAGGCCACCACCCGTCCTTCAACTCTGCTCCGGGAACGCTCCACTGCGCCGGCGTGCCCAGGTGGGCCGCTTCTTTTCCGTGCCATTTCGGGGCGGCAGCAACAAGCCCTGGGCGAGAAAGGGCCCTGGGCCATGGAGAGCAGGGCTGTCCGCAGGGCTGCCCTACGCCGGCCAATTCTCACGAGCGTTCTGCCCAAACCAATCCTGGTTTGGGCAGAACGCTCGTGAGAATTGGCCGGAAAACGCCCGGCGAAGTCATTCGGGCGCTGCACGTCTGCTGGGCCGACCCCCCCGGGGCCTTGAAGGGCATTGTGAGTGTCCGCAACCGATCACCGCCAGGAGGCAATCCACAAGATGGAATGCAGCGAGGACAACGCCCGTGGATCCTCGACCTGCGGGGGTCCCATCCCTGGCGCTCTACCATAGGGCCAGGCCCATCACGAAGTCCGGTTTGGAACGCTCACCTGCCTCCCCAACCTTCTGCTTCCGGGGTCCTGTCCCTCATGGCCTCCATATTGGAAACCCTTAGTCCCGCAGCCACGCATCTCCCAACCACGCAGTCTGCATCGGTGTCCCCTGGTGCTTCGGACAACCCTCAGAGTGAGATAAACCTGTTCACCAAAATGACGTCATCCCCATCCTTTGCCGCCCCATCTACCTGAAAGACGGAGGCGCACACCAGTCCACCACCCGTCCTTCAACTCTGAGCCGGGAACACTCCACTGTGCCGGCGTGCCCAGTTGGGCCGCTTCTTTTCCGTGCCATTTCTGGGCGGCAGCAACAAGCCCTGGGCGAGAAAGGGCCCTGGGCGATAAAGGGCCCTGGGCCATGGAGAGCAGGGCTGTCCGCAGGGCTGACCTACGCCGGCCAATTCTCACGAGCGTTCTGCCCAAACCAATCCTGGTTTGGGCAGAACGCTCGTGAGAATTGGCCGGAAAACGCCCGGCGAAGTCATTCGGGCGCTGCACGTCTGCTGGGCCGCCCCACCCCGGGGCCTTGAAGGGCATTGTGAGTGTCCGCACCGGATCGCCGCCAGGAGGCACTCCACAAGATGGAATGCAGCGAGGACAACGCCCGTGGATCCTCGACCTGCGGGGGTCCCATCCCTGGCGGTCTACCATGGGGCCGGGCCCATCACAAAGTCCGGTCTGGAACGCTCGCCTGCTTCCCCAACCTTCCGCTTCCGGGGTCCTGTCCCTCATGGCCTCCATATTGGAAACCCTTAGTCCCGCAGCCACGCATCTCCCAACCACGCAGTCTCCATCGGCGCCTCCTGGTGCTTCAGACAACGCTCAGAGTGTGATAAACCTGTATGACCAAAATGAGGTCATCCCCATCCTTGACCGCCCGATCTACCCGAAAGACGGAGGCGCACACCAGGCCACCACCCGTCCTTCAACTCTGCTCCGGGAACGCTCCACTGCGCCGGCGTGCCAGGGGGGCCGCTTCTTTTCCGTGCCATTTCGGGGCGGCAGCAACAAGCCCTGGGCGAGAAAGGGCCCTGGGCCATGGAGAGCAGGGCTGTCCGCAGGGCTGCCCTACGCCGGCCAATTCTCACGAGCGTTCTGCCCAAACCAATCCTGGTTTGGGCAGAACGCTCGTGAGAATTGGCCGGAAAACGCCCGGCGAAGTCATTCGGGCGCTGCACGTCTGCTGGGCCGACCCCCCCGGGGCCTTGAAGGGCATTGTGAGTGTCCGCATCCGATCACCGCCAGGAGGCAATCCACAAGATGGAATGCAGCGAGGACAACGCCCGTGGATCCTCGACCTGCGGGGGTCCCATCCCTGGCGCTCTACCATAGGGCCAGGCCCATCACGAAGTCCGGTTTGGAACGCTCACCTGCCTCCCCAACCTTCTGCTTCCGGGGTCCTGTCCCTCATGGCCTCCATATTGGAAACCCTTAGTCCCGCAGCCACGCATCTCCCAACCACGCAGTCTGCATCGGTGTCCCCTGGTGCTTCGGACAACCCTCAGAGTGAGATAAACCTGTTCACCAAAATGACGTCATCCCCATCCTTTGCCGCCCCATCTACCTGAAAGACGGAGGCGCACACCAGTCCACCACCCGTCCTTCAACTCTGAGCCGGGAACACTCCACTGTGCCGGCGTGCCCAGTTGGGCCGCTTCTTTTCCGTGCCATTTCTGGGCGGCAGCAACAAGCCCTGGGCGAGAAAGGGCCCTGGGCGATAAAGGGCCCTGGGCCATGGAGAGCAGGGCTGTCCGCAGGGCTGACCTACGCCGGCCAATTCTCACGAGCGTTCTGCCCAAACCAATCCTGGTTTGGGCAGAACGCTCGTGAGAATTGGCCGGAAAACGCCCGGCGAAGTCATTCGGGCGCTGCACGTCTGCTGGGCCGCCCCACCCCGGGGCCTTGAAGGGCATTGTGAGTGTCCGCACCGGATCGCCGCCAGGAGGCACTCCACAAGATGGAATGCAGCGAGGACAACGCCCGTGGATCCTCGACCTGCGGGGGTCCCATCCCTGGCGGTCTACCATGGGGCCGGGCCCATCACAAAGTCCGGTCTGGAACGCTCGCCTGCTTCCCCAACCTTCCGCTTCCGGGGTCCTGTCCCTCATGGCCTCCATATTGGAAACCCTTAGTCCCGCAGCCACGCATCTCCCAACCACGCAGTCTCCATCGGCGCCTCCTGGTGCTTCAGACAACGCTCAGAGTGTGATAAACCTGTATGACCAAAATGAGGTCATCCCCATCCTTGACCGCCCGATCTACCCGAAAGACGGAGGCGCACACCAGGCCACCACCCGTCCTTCAACTCTGCTCCGGGAACGCTCCACTGCGCCGGCGTGCCAGGGGGGCCGCTTCTTTTCCGTGCCATTTCGGGGCGGCAGCAACAAGCCCTGGGCGAGAAAGGGCCCTGGGCCATGGAGAGCAGGGCTGTCCGCAGGGCTGCCCTACGCCGGCCAATTCTCACGAGCGTTCTGCCCAAACCAATCCTGGTTTGGGCAGAACGCTCGTGAGAATTGGCCGGAAAACGCCCGGCGAAGTCATTCGGGCGCTGCACGTCTGCTGGGCCGCCCCACCCCGGGGCCTTGAAGGGCATTGTGAGTGTCCGCACCGGATCGCCGCCAGGAGGCACTCCACAAGATGGAATGCAGCGAGGACAAGGCCCGTGGATCCTCGACCTGCGGGGGTCCCATCCCTGGCGGTCTACCATGGGGCCGGGCCCATCACAAAGTCCGGTCTGGAACGCTCGCCTGCTTCCCCAACCTTCCGCTTCCGGGGTCCTGTCCCTCATGGCCTCCATATTGGAAACCCTTAGTCCCGCAGCCACGCATCTCCCAACCACGCAGTCTCCATCGGCGCCTCCTGGTGCTTCAGACAACGCTCAGAGTGTGATAAACCTGTATGACCAAAATGAGGTCATCCCCATCCTTGACCGCCCGATCTACCCGAAAGACGGAGGCGCACACCAGGCCACCACCCGTCCTTCAACTCTGCTCCGGGAACGCTCCACTGCGCCGGCGTGCCAGGGGGGCCGCTTCTTTTCCGTGCCATTTCGGGGCGGCAGCAACAAGCCCTGGGCGAGAAAGGGCCCTGGGCCATGGAGAGCAGGGCTGTCCGCAGGGCTGCCCTACGCCGGCCAATTCTCACGAGCGTTCTGCCCAAACCAATCCTGGTTTGGGCAGAACGCTCGTGAGAATTGGCCGGAAAACGCCCGGCGAAGTCATTCGGGCGCTGCACGTCTGCTGGGCCGACCCCCCCGGGGCCTTGAAGGGCATTGTGAGTGTCCGCATCCGATCACCGCCAGGAGGCAATCCACAAGATGGAATGCAGCGAGGACAACGCCCGTGGATCCTCGACCTGCGGGGGTCCCATCCCTGGCGCTCTACCATAGGGCCAGGCCCATCACGAAGTCCGGTTTGGAACGCTCACCTGCCTCCCCAACCTTCTGCTTCCGGGGTCCTGTCCCTCATGGCCTCCATATTGGAAACCCTTAGTCCCGCAGCCACGCATCTCCCAACCACGCAGTCTGCATCGGTGTCCCCTGGTGCTTCGGACAACCCTCAGAGTGAGATAAACCTGTTCACCAAAATGACGTCATCCCCATCCTTTGCCGCCCCATCTACCTGAAAGACGGAGGCGCACACCAGTCCACCACCCGTCCTTCAACTCTGAGCCGGGAACACTCCACTGTGCCGGCGTGCCCAGTTGGGCCGCTTCTTTTCCGTGCCATTTCTGGGCGGCAGCAACAAGCCCTGGGCGAGAAAGGGCCCTGGGCGATAAAGGGCCCTGGGCCATGGAGAGCAGGGCTGTCCGCAGGGCTGACCTACGCCGGCCAATTCTCACGAGCGTTCTGCCCAAACCAATCCTGGTTTGGGCAGAACGCTCGTGAGAATTGGCCGGAAAACGCCCGGCGAAGTCATTCGGGCGCTGCACGTCTGCTGGGCCGCCCCACCCCGGGGCCTTGAAGGGCATTGTGAGTGTCCGCACCGGATCGCCGCCAGGAGGCACTCCACAAGATGGAATGCAGCGAGGACAACGCCCGTGGATCCTCGACCTGCGGGGGTCCCATCCCTGGCGGTCTACCATGGGGCCGGGCCCATCACAAAGTCCGGTCTGGAACGCTCGCCTGCTTCCCCAACCTTCCGCTTCCGGGGTCCTGTCCCTCATGGCCTCCATATTGGAAACCCTTAGTCCCGCAGCCACGCATCTCCCAACCACGCAGTCTCCATCGGCGCCTCCTGGTGCTTCAGACAACGCTCAGAGTGTGATAAACCTGTATGACCAAAATGAGGTCATCCCCATCCTTGACCGCCCGATCTACCCGAAAGACGGAGGCGCACACCAGGCCACCACCCGTCCTTCAACTCTGCTCCGGGAACGCTCCACTGCGCCGGCGTGCCAGGGGGGCCGCTTCTTTTCCGTGCCATTTCGGGGCGGCAGCAACAAGCCCTGGGCGAGAAAGGGCCCTGGGCCATGGAGAGCAGGGCTGTCCGCAGGGCTGCCCTACGCCGGCCAATTCTCACGAGCGTTCTGCCCAAACCAATCCTGGTTTGGGCAGAACGCTCGTGAGAATTGGCCGGAAAACGCCCGGCGAAGTCATTCGGGCGCTGCACGTCTGCTGGGCCGCCCCACCCCGGGGCCTTGAAGGGCATTGTGAGTGTCCGCACCGGATCGCCGCCAGGAGGCACTCCACAAGATGGAATGCAGCGAGGACAAGGCCCGTGGATCCTCGACCTGCGGGGGTCCCATCCCTGGCGGTCTACCATGGGGCCTGGCCCATCACAAAGTCCGGTCTGGAACGCTCGCCTGCTTCCCCAACCTTCCGCTTCCGGGGTCCTGTCCCTCATGGCCTCCATATTGGAAACCCTTAGTCCCGCAGCCACGCATCTCCCAACCACGCAGTCTCCATCGGCGCCTCCTGGTGCTTCAGACAACGCTCAGAGTGTGATAAACCTGTATGACCAAAATGAGGTCATCCCCATCCTTGACCGCCCGATCTACCCGAAAGACGGTGGCGCACACCAGGCCACCACCCGTCCTTCAACTCTGCTCTGGGAACGCTCCACTGCGCCGGTGTGCCCAGGTGGGCCGCTTCTTTTCCGTGCCATGTCGGGGCGGCAGCAACTAGCCCTGGGCGAGAAAGGGCCCTGGGCCATGGAGAGCAGGGCTGTCCGCAGGGCTGCCCTACGCCGGCCAATTCTCACGAGCGTTCTGCCCAAACCAATCCTGGTTTGGGCAGAACGCTCATGAGAATTGGCCGGAAAACGCCCGGCGAAGTCATTCGGGCGCTGCACGTCTGCTGGGCCGACCCCCCCGGGGCCTTGAAGGGCATTGTGAGTGTCCGCAACCGATCACCGCCAGGAGGCAATCCACAAGATGGAATGCAGCGAGGACAACGCCCGTGGATCCTCGACCTGCGGGGGTCCCATCCCTGGCGCTCTACCATAGGGCCAGGCCCATCACGAAGTCCGGTTTGGAACGCTCACCTGCCTCCCCAACCTTCTGCTTCCGGGGTCCTGTCCCTCATGGCCTCCATATTGGAAACCCTTAGTCCCGCAGCCACGCATCTCCCAACCACGCAGTCTGCATCGGCGTCCCCTGGTGCTTCGGACAACCCTCAGAGTGAGATAAACCTGTTCACCAAAATGAGGTCATCCCCATCCTTTGCCGCCCCATCTACCTGAAAGACGGAGGCGCACACCAGTCCACCACCCGTCCTTCAACTCTGAGCCGGGAACACTCCACTGCGCCGGCGTGCCCAGTTGGGCCGCTTCTTTTCCGTGCCATTTCTGGGCGGCAGCAACAAGCCCTGGGCGAGAAAGGGCCCTGGGCGATAAAGGGCCCTGGGCCATGGAGAGCAGGGCTGTCCGCAGGGCTGACCTACGCCGGCCAATTCTCACGAGCGTTCTGCCCAAACCAATCCTGGTTTGGGCAGAACGCTCGTGAGAATTGGCCGGAAAACGCCCGGCGAAGTCATTCGGGCGCTGCACGTCTGCTGGGCCGCCCCACCCCGGGGCCTTGAAGGGCATTGTGAGTGTCCGCACCGGATCGCCGCCAGGAGGCACTCCACAAGATGGAATGCAGCGAGGACAACGCCCGTGGATCCTCGACCTGCGGGGGTCCCATCCCTGGCGGTCTACCATGGGGCCTGGCCCATCACAAAGTCCGGTCTGGAACGCTCGCCTGCTTCCCCAACCTTCCGCTTCCGGGGTCCTGTCCCTCATGGCCTCCATATTGGAAACCCTTAGTCCCGCAGCCACGCATCTCCCAACCACGCAGTCTCCATCGGCGCCTCCTGGTGCTTCAGACAACGCTCAGAGTGTGATAAACCTGTATGACCAAAATGAGGTCATCCCCATCCTTGACCGCCCGATCTACCCGAAAGACGGAGGCGCACACCAGGCCACCACCCGTCCTTCAACTCTGCTCCGGGAACGCTCCACTGCGCCGGCGTGCCCAGGTGGGCCGCTTCTTTTCCGTGCCATTTCGGGGCGGCAGCAACAAGCCCTGGGCGAGAAAGGGCCCTGGGCCATGGAGAGCAGGGCTGTCCGCAGGGCTGCCCTACGCCGGCCAATTCTCACGAGCGTTCTGCCCAAACCAATCCTGGTTTGGGCAGAACGCTCGTGAGAATTGGCCGGAAAACGCCCGGCGAAGTCATTCGGGCGCTGCACGTCTGCTGGGCCGACCCCCCCGGGGCCTTGAAGGGCATTGTGAGTGTCCGCAACCGATCACCGCCAGGAGGCAATCCACAAGATGGAATGCAGCGAGGACAACGCCCGTGGATCCTCGACCTGCGGGGGTCCCATCCCTGGCGCTCTACCATAGGGCCAGGCCCATCACGAAGTCCGGTTTGGAACGCTCACCTGCCTCCCCAACCTTCTGCTTCCGGGGTCCTGTCCCTCATGGCCTCCATATTGGAAACCCTTAGTCCCGCAGCCACGCATCTCCCAACCACGCAGTCTGCATCGGCGTCCCCTGGTGCTTCGGACAACCCTCAGAGTGAGATAAACATGTATGACCAAAATGAGGTCATCCCCATCCTTTGCCGCCCCATCTACCTGAAAGACGGAGGCGCACACCAGTCCACCACCCGTCCTTCAACTCTGAGCCGGGAACACTCCACTGCACCGGCGTGCCCAGTTGGGCCGCTTCTTTTCCGTGCCATTTCTGGGCGGCAGCAACAAGCCCTGGGCGAGAAAGGGCCCTGGGCGATAAAGGGCCCTGGGCCATGGAGAGCAGGGCTGTCCGCAGGGCTGACCTACGCCGGCCAATTCTCACGAGCGTTCTGCCCAAACCAATCTTGGTTTGGGCAGAACGCTCGTGAGAATTGGCCGGAAAACGCCCGGCGAAGTCATTCGGGCGCTGCACGTCTGCTGGGCCGACCCCCCCGGGGCCTTGAAGGGCATTGTGAGTGTCCGCAACCGATCACCGCCAGGAGGCAATCCACAAGATGGAATGCAGCGAGGACAACGCCCGTGGATCCTCGACCTGCGGGGGTCCCATCCCTGGCGCTCTACTATAGGGCCAGGCCCATCACGAAGTCCGGATTGGAGCGCTCACCTGCCTCCCCAACCTTCTGCTTCCGGGGTCCTGTCCCTCATGGCCTCCATATTGGAAACCCTTAGTCCCGCAGCCACGCATCTCCCAACCACGCAGTCTCCATCGGCGTCCCCTGGTGCTTCGGACAACCCTCAGAGTGAGATAAACATGTATGACCAAAATGAGGTCATCCCCATCCTTGACCGCCCGATCTACCCGAAAGACGGAGGCGCACACCAGGCCACCACCCGTCCTTCAACTCTGCTCCGGGAACGCTCCACTGCGCCGGCGTGCCCAGGTGGGCCGCTTCTTTTCCGTGCCATTTCGGGGCGGCAGCAACAAGCCCTGGGCGAGAAAGGGCCCTGGGCCATGGAGAGCAGGGCTGTCCGCAGGGCTGCCCTACGCCGGCCAATTCTCACGAGCGTTCTGCCCAAACCAATCCTGGTTTGGGCAGAACGCTCGTGAGAATTGGCCGGAAAACGCCCGGCGAAGTCATTCGGGCGCTGCACGTCTGCTGGGCCGACCCCCCCGGGGCCTTGAAGGGCATTGTGAGTGTCCGCAACCGATCACCGCCAGGAGGCAATCCACAAGATGGAATGCAGCGAGGACAACGCCCGTGGATCCTCGACCTGCGGGGGTCCCATCCCTGGCGCTCTACCATAGGGCCAGGCCCATCACGAAGTCCGGTTTGGAACGCTCACCTGCCTCCCCAACCTTCTGCTTCCGGGGTCCTGTCCCTCATGGCCTCCATATTGGAAACCCTTAGTCCCGCAGCCACGCATCTCCCAACCACGCAGTCTGCATCGGTGTCCCCTGGTGCTTCGGACAACCCTCAGAGTGAGATAAACCTGTTCACCAAAATGACGTCATCCCCATCCTTTGCCGCCCCATCTACCTGAAAGACGGAGGCGCACACCAGTCCACCACCCGTCCTTCAACTCTGAGCCGGGAACACTCCACTGTGCCGGCGTGCCCAGTTGGGCCGCTTCTTTTCCGTGCCATTTCTGGGCGGCAGCAACAAGCCCTGGGCGAGAAAGGGCCCTGGGCGATAAAGGGCCCTGGGCCATGGAGAGCAGGGCTGTCCGCAGGGCTGACCTACGCCGGCCAATTCTCACGAGCGTTCTGCCCAAACCAATCCTGGTTTGGGCAGAACGCTCGTGAGAATTGGCCGGAAAACGCCCGGCGAAGTCATTCGGGCGCTGCACGTCTGCTGGGCCGCCCCACCCCGGGGCCTTGAAGGGCATTGTGAGTGTCCGCACCGGATCGCCGCCAGGAGGCACTCCACAAGATGGAATGCAGCGAGGACAACGCCCGTGGATCCTCGACCTGCGGGGGTCCCATCCCTGGCGGTCTACCATGGGGCCGGGCCCATCACAAAGTCCGGTCTGGAACGCTCGCCTGCTTCCCCAACCTTCCGCTTCCGGGGTCCTGTCCCTCATGGCCTCCATATTGGAAACCCTTAGTCCCGCAGCCACGCATCTCCCAACCACGCAGTCTCCATCGGCGCCTCCTGGTGCTTCAGACAACGCTCAGAGTGTGATAAACCTGTATGACCAAAATGAGGTCATCCCCATCCTTGACCGCCCGATCTACCCGAAAGACGGAGGCGCACACCAGGCCACCACCCGTCCTTCAACTCTGCTCCGGGAACGCTCCACTGCGCCGGCGTGCCAGGGGGGCCGCTTCTTTTCCGTGCCATTTCGGGGCGGCAGCAACAAGCCCTGGGCGAGAAAGGGCCCTGGGCCATGGAGAGCAGGGCTGTCCGCAGGGCTGCCCTACGCCGGCCAATTCTCACGAGCGTTCTGCCCAAACCAATCCTGGTTTGGGCAGAACGCTCGTGAGAATTGGCCGGAAAACGCCCGGCGAAGTCATTCGGGCGCTGCACGTCTGCTGGGCCGACCCCCCCGGGGCCTTGAAGGGCATTGTGAGTGTCCGCATCCGATCACCGCCAGGAGGCAATCCACAAGATGGAATGCAGCGAGGACAACGCCCGTGGATCCTCGACCTGCGGGGGTCCCATCCCTGGCGCTCTACCATAGGGCCAGGCCCATCACGAAGTCCGGTTTGGAACGCTCACCTGCCTCCCCAACCTTCTGCTTCCCGGGTTCTGTCCCTCATGGCCTCCATATTGGAAACCCTTAGTCCCGCAGCCACGCATCTCCCAACCACGCAGTCTGCATCGGCGTCCCCTGGTGCTTCGGACAACCCTCAGAGTGAGATAAACCTGTTCACCAAAATGAGGTCATCCCCATCCTTTGCCGCCCCATCTACCTGAAAGACGGAGGCGCACACCAGTCCACCACCCGTCCTTCAACTCTGAGCCGGGAACACTCCACTGCGCCGGCGTGCCCAGTTGGGCCGCTTCTTTTCCGTGCCATTTCTGTGCGGCAGCAACAAGCCCTGGGCGAGAAAGGGCCCTGGGCGATAAAGGGCCCTGGGCCATGGAGAGCAGGGCTGTCCGCAGGGCTGACCTACGCCGGCCAATTCTCACGAGCGTTCTGCCCAAACCAATCCTGGTTTGGGCAGAACGCTCGTGAGAATTGGCCGGAAAACGCCTGGCGAAGTCATTCGGGCGCTGCACGTCTGCTGGGCCGCCCCACCCTGGGGCCTTGAAGGGCATTGTGAGTGTCCGCACCGGATCGCCGCCAGGAGGCACTCCACAAGATGGAATGCAGCGAGGACAACGCCCGTGGATCCTCGACCTGCGGGGGTCCCATCCCTGGCGGTCTACCATGGGGCCTGGCCCATCACAAAGTCCGGTCTGGAACGCTCGCCTGCTTCCCCAACCTTCCGCTTCCGGGGTCCTGTCCCTCATGGCCTCCATATTGGAAACCCTTAGTCCCGCAGCCACGCATCTCCCAACCACGCAGTCTCCATCGGCGCCTCCTGGTGCTTCAGACAACGCTCAGAGTGTGATAAACCTGTATGACCAAAATGAGGTCATCCCCATCCTTGACCGCCCGATCTACCCGAAAGACGGAGGCGCACACCAGGCCACCTCCCGTCCTTCAACTCTGAGCCGGGAACACTCCACTGCGCCGGCGTGCCCAGTTGGGCCGCTTCTTTTCCGTGCCATTTCTGGGCGGCAGCAACAAGCCCTGGGCGAGAAAGGGCCCTGGGCGATAAAGGGCCCTGGGCCATGGAGAGCAGGGCTGTCCGCAGGGCTGACCTACGCCGGCCAATTCTCACGAGCGTTCTGCCCAAACCAATCCTGGTTTGGGCAGAACGCTCGTGAGAATTGGCCGGAAAACGCCCGGCGAAGTCATTCGGGCGCTGCACGTCTGCTGGGCCGACCCCCCCGGGGCCTTGAAGGGCATTGTGAGTGTCCGCAACCGATCACCGCCAGGAGGCAATCCACAAGATGGAATGCAGCGAGGACAACGCCCGTGGATCCTCGACCTGCGGGGGTCCCATCCCTGGCGCTCTACCATAGGGCCAGGCCCATCACGAAGTCCGGTTTGGAACGCTCACCTGCCTCCCCAACCTTCTGCTTCCGGGGTCCTGTCCCTCATGGCCTCCATATTGGAAACCCTTAGTCCCGCAGCCACGCATCTCCCAACCACGCAGTCTGCATCGGCGTCCCCTGGTGCTTCGGACAACCCTCAGAGTGAGATAAACCTGTTCACCAAAATGAGGTCATCCCCATCCTTTGCCGCCCCATCTACCTGAAAGACGGAGGCGCACACCAGTCCACCACCCGTCCTTCAACTCTGAGCCGGGAACACTCCACTGCGCCGGCGTGCCCAGTTGGGCCGCTTCTTTTCCGTGCCATTTCTGGGCGGCAGCAACAAGCCCTGGGCGAGAAAGGGCCCTGGGCGATAAAGGGCCCTGGGCCATGGAGAGCAGGGCTGTCCGCAGGGCTGACCTACGCCGGCCAATTCTCACGAGCGTTCTGCCCAAACCAATCCTGGTTTGGGCAGAACGCTCGTGAGAATTGGCCGGAAAACGCCCGGCGAAGTCATTCGGGCGCTGCACGTCTGCTGGGCCGCCCCACCCCGGGGCCTTGAAGGGCATTGTGAGTGTCCGCACCGGATCGCCGCCAGGAGGCACTCCACAAGATGGAATGCAGCGAGGACAACGCCCGTGGATCCTCGACCTGCGGGGGTCCCATCCCTGGCGGTCTACCATGGGGCCTGGCCCATCACAAAGTCCGGTCTGGAACGCTCGCCTGCTTCCCCAACCTTCCGCTTCCGGGGTCCTGTCCCTCATGGCCTCCATATTGGAAACCCTTAGTCCCGCAGCCACGCATCTCCCAACCACGCAGTCTCCATCGGCGCCTCCTGGTGCTTCAGACAACGCTCAGAGTGTGATAAACCTGTATGACCAAAATGAGGTCATCCCCATCCTTGACCGCCCGATCTACCCGAAAGACGGAGGCGCACACCAGGCCACCACCCGTCCTTCAACTCTGCTCTGGGAACGCTCCACTGCGCCGGTGTGCCCAGGTGGGCCGCTTCTTTTCCGTGCCATTTCGGGGCGGCAGCAACAAGCCCTGGGCGAGAAAGGGCCCTGGGCTATGGAGAGCAGGGCTGTCCGCAGGGCTGCCCTACGCCGGCCAATTCTCACGAGCGTTCTGCCCAAACCAATCCTGGTTTGGGCAGAACGCTCGTGAGAATTGGCCGGAAAACGCCCGGCGAAGTCATTCGGGCGCTGCACGTCTGCTGGGCCGCCCCACCCCGGGGCCTTGAAGGGCATTGTGAGTGTCCGCACCGGATCGCCGCCAGGAGGCACTCCACAAGATGGAATGCAGCGAGGACAAGGCCCGTGGATCCTCGACCTGCGGGGGTCCCATCCCTGGCGGTCTACCATGGGGCCTGGCCCATCACAAAGTCCGGTCTGGAACGCTCGCCTGCTTCCCCAACCTTCCGCTTCCGGGGTCCTGTCCCTCATGGCCTCCATATTGGAAACCCTTAGTCCCGCAGCCACGCATCTCCCAACAACGCAGTCTCCATCGGCGCCTCCTGGTGCTTCAGACAACGCTCAGAGTGTGATAAACCTGTATGACCAAAATGAGGTCATCCCCATCCTTGACCGCCCGATCTACCCGAAAGACGGTGGCGCACACCAGGCCACCACCCGTCCTTCAACTCTGCTCTGGGAACGCTCCACTGCGCCGGTGTGCCCAGGTGGGCCGCTTCTTTTCCGTGCCATTTCGGGGCGGCAGCAACTAGCCCTGGGCGAGAAAGGGCCCTGGGCCATGGAGAGCAGGGCTGTCCGCAGGGCTGCCCTACGCCGGCCAATTCTCACGAGCGTTCTGCCCAAACCAATCCTGGTTTGGGCAGAACGCTCATGAGAATTGGCCGGAAAACGCCCGGCGAAGTCATTCGGGCGCTGCACGTCTGCTGGGCCGACCCCCCCGGGGCCTTGAAGGGCATTGTGAGTGTCCGCAACCGATCACCGCCAGGAGGCAATCCACAAGATGGAATGCAGCGAGGACAACGCCCGTGGATCCTCGACCTGCGGGGGTCCCATCCCTGGCGCTCTACCATAGGGCCAGGCCCATCACGAAGTCCGGTTTGGAACGCTCACCTGCCTCCCCAACCTTCTGCTTCCGGGGTCCTGTCCCTCATGGCCTCCATATTGGAAACCCTTAGTCCCGCAGCCACGCATCTCCCAACCACGCAGTCTGCATCGGCGTCCCCTGGTGCTTCGGACAACCCTCAGAGTGAGATAAACCTGTTCACCAAAATGAGGTCATCCCCATCCTTTGCCGCCCCATCTACCTGAAAGACGGAGGCGCACACCAGTCCACCACCCGTCCTTCAACTCTGAGCCGGGAACACTCCACTGCGCCGGCGTGCCCAGTTGGGCCGCTTCTTTTCCGTGCCATTTCTGGGCGGCAGCAACAAGCCCTGGGCGAGAAAGGGCCCTGGGCGATAAAGGGCCCTGGGCCATGGAGAGCAGGGCTGTCCGCAGGGCTGACCTACGCCGGCCAATTCTCACGAGCGTTCTGCCCAAACCAATCCTGGTTTGGGCAGAACGCTCGTGAGAATTGGCCGGAAAACGCCCGGCGAAGTCATTCGGGCGCTGCACGTCTGCTGGGCCGCCCCACCCCGGGGCCTTGAAGGGCATTGTGAGTGTCCGCACCGGATCGCCGCCAGGAGGCACTCCACAAGATGGAATGCAGCGAGGACAACGCCCGTGGATCCTCGACCTGCGGGGGTCCCATCCCTGGCGGTCTACCATGGGGCCTGGCCCATCACAAAGTCCGGTCTGGAACGCTCGCCTGCTTCCCCAACCTTCCGCTTCCGGGGTCCTGTCCCTCATGGCCTCCATATTGGACCCTTAGTCCCGCAGCCACGCATCTCCCAACCACGCAGTCTCCATCGGCGCCTCCTGGTGCTTCAGACAACGCTCAGAGTGTGATAAACCTGTATGACCAAAATGAGGTCATCCCCATCCTTGACCGCCCGATCTACCCGAAAGACGGAGGCGCACACCAGGCCACCACCCGTCCTTCAACTCTGCTCCGGGAACGCTCCACTGCGCCGGCGTGCCCAGGTGGGCCGCTTCTTTTCCGTGCCATTTCGGGGCGGCAGCAACAAGCCCTGGGCGAGAAAGGGCCCTGGGCCATGGAGAGCAGGGCTGTCCGCAGGGCTGCCCTACGCCGGCCAATTCTGACGAGCGTTCTGCCCAAACCAATCCTGGTTTGGGCAGAACGCTCGTGAGAATTGGCCGTAAAACGCCCGGCGAAGTCATTCGGGCGCTGCACGTCTGCTGGGCCGACCCCCCCGGGGCCTTGAAGGGCATTGTGAGTGTCCGCAACCGATCACCGCCAGGAGGCAATCCACAAGATGGAATGCAGCGAGGACAACGCCCGTGGATCCTCGACCTGCGGGGGTCCCATCCCTGGCGCTCTACCATAGGGCCAGGCCCATCACGAAGTCCGGTTTGGAACGCTCACCTGCCTCCCCAACCTTCTGCTTCCGGGGTCCTGTCCCTCATGGCCTCCATATTGGAAACCCTTAGTCCCGCAGCCACGCATCTCCAACCACGCAGTCTGCATCGGCGTCCCCTGGTGCTTCGGACAACCCTCAGAGTGAGATAAACATGTATGACCAAAATGAGGTCATCCCCATCCTTTGCCGCCCCATCTACCTGAAAGACGGAGGCGCACACCAGTCCACCACCCGTCCTTCAACTCTGAGCCGGGAACACTCCACTGCACCGGCGTGCCCAGTTGGGCCGCTTCTTTTCCGTGCCATTTCTGGGCGGCAGCAACAAGCCCTGGGCGAGAAAGGGCCCTGGGCGATAAAGGGCCCTGGGCCATGGAGAGCAGGGCTGTCCGCAGGGCTGACCTACGCCGGCCAATTCTCACGAGCGTTCTGCCCAAACCAATCTTGGTTTGGGCAGAACGCTCGTGAGAATTGGCCGGAAAACGCCCGGCGAAGTCATTCGGGCGCTGCACGTCTGCTGGGCCGACCCCCCCGGGGCCTTGAAGGCATTGTGAGTGTCCGCAACCGATCACCGCCAGGAGGCAATCCACAAGATGGAATGCAGCGAGGACAACGCCCGTGGATCCTCGACCTGCGGGGGTCCCATCCCTGGCGCTCTACTATAGGGCCAGGCCCATCACGAAGTCCGGATTGGAGCGCTCACCTGCCTCCCCAACCTTCTGCTTCCGGGGTCCTGTCCCTCATGGCCTCCATATTGGAAACCCTTAGTCCCGCAGCCACGCATCTCCCAACCACGCAGTCTCCAT
>NW_028133775.1:0-38000 GCF_964662115.1 Mustela nivalis | reverse complement strand
CATGCTTAGACACCTGCTCTCGAGTCTTTCCGTATGGGGCCTCCTGGAACCATCCAATAGCACTCGACTTTCGTGCAGAAGGAAACCTTGAGGTTTGGAGTAGTTCACAAATCCCATCGTAGGCAAACCTTCCTGGCCTCATGAGGCCCCCACACCATTCAGGAAGAGGCCATGCTGGACAAAAACTCTAGCCTGAGGCACGTCTCAGAGTTGAAATGACCTCAGTGCAGGAGATCTCGATTCAGCCTCTCAGAGTGGGCCTGCCGTGCCATCGGTCCCAAACCTCATGCTAGCTTGTGTTTTCAGACTTCCTTCCTCACACTCCTGGCAACAAGCCCTCCGGACTAGGAACTCCAGAACCACAACCCAGCCCAGGGTCTGCCCAAGGGAAGAAAAACGTTTCCCTGTGGGGCTCTCTCCAGAAAACCCAGATGAGGATCAACCTGCTCGGGCCTCGACGGTAGCCGAACTGGATAGGCTGCACTGGGCACTCATGCTCTGTCTGACACAGCCTGAAGTCAGACGTCCAGACAGACATGGAGACAGCTGGCCGCAGACCCAGCACTTCGTACACGCCATGGTCTTATGCCGTCACCTCTTCCTAACCTTGGTTTTCAGATATCTGAACCTAGACATTATATCAATTCTCCACACAGCTGGGTATCGCAAGCACAACACAGAACTCCTCCCTCCCCGTGGCTGTAAAGCTTGCTCTTGGCATGGAGTCACACCTTCAGGGTGGGAGAATCCTTCATGTTCCCTGATGCCACGCCCAAACTTGAGTGCTGCTTGGGCACAAATTCACACTCTGACCCTCAGCATGAGCCCCATGTCAAAGAAAGGCCTGTCAGGGCCTGGGCCAAGAGCCCGCATATGGGGCTTGCCAAGCCCCTATGCACCCAATCCTCACCATTGTTTGAGTTTTCAGTCGCCCCGACCGTATCTGGGGCTCTGCTCTGGAATCCCTTTCTTGGAGAGACACATGAGCCAGACAACACGACTCCACCCTTCCCACAAAATGACCCCAAACTCTTGGGAGCTGGGACAAATCCCCAGAGAGTGATACTCGTCCACAGTCCCTGAGGCCACCCCTCCAATCCACGGCTATCTCGGACACAACATCCAGAGACAAAAGCCTGAAGGAACGCCTCCCACTCGCCCTTGTTTCAGAGGCCCAGGAGCTCCCTCTCGGGCTGTACATCCGGCCTGCCATTACCCTAGGCGCCACTCATAAGCTGAATTTGTGTTTTCAGACTTCT
The DNA here is from genome assembly GCF_964662115.1 of Mustela nivalis. Taxonomy (NCBI): domain Eukaryota; kingdom Metazoa; phylum Chordata; class Mammalia; order Carnivora; family Mustelidae; genus Mustela; species Mustela nivalis. The sequence goes on along the minus strand of NW_028133775.1, from coordinate 36,741 downwards.
GTGCCCTCAGCCTGGACCCACACAACCGCCAGGCTAGGGCCTCTGGAGCCACAGCGAAAGATTATGCCTGCCCTCTCCAAGGAAATTGTGCCCAATCCATTGACCACAACCCTACAGGTTAGGGAAAACCTCCAAGGCCCCTGAGGCCATCAATAGTGTAGGCCACCCTGGACTAAGAGGGGCTCTCTGACACCAGCGGAGCAACTATCTCCACTTAGACTCTCAGACAGTGTCCCCAGAGACAGAATGTTGAAATGGACAGGCCCCCAGGCCCTAATCTGAACCTTAGCTTTGGTTTCCATGTGTCCGTCCTCAGAGTTCTGTTTTTGTAGACCAGCACACGGGGCTTTTCTGAGGCACCAAAACAACCTCTCTCGTCTCCACATGGGGAGCTTACTGACTGGGGATGTATCAAACCCTTCAGGTAGGAGAGTTCCGCAGGGCCACTGAACAACCAGCAAATTCCAAGGTTTCCATGGACCCAAACGCACATTATGACGCATCCTCAGGAGAGGCCATTTCAACTCAGCCCCCTGGTTAGCGTGCCCCAGAGGCAGCAGATCAAACATATCTTGTGGCTAATGGCCAATGGGAATGCGAGGCATGCTGTACAGGGATCCATCCTTCGAACCGTGCTCTCCAGTCCTTCCGTATGGTATGTTCTGGAGCCATGCAACAGGACACGAATGTCTAACAGAAGGAAACCTGGTGGTTTGGGGCAACCTCCAAACTCAGCGTGGGAAAACTTCCTTGGCCTCATGAGGCCCCCGCTTCATGAAGGTGCCATCATGGACACATACTCCAGCCCCAGCCAACGTCTGATCCTCAGCCTGACTTCAGATGCAGGAGATTTTGATTCAGCCTCTGCCTAGTGGGCCTGCTCTGCCCTTGGCTCCAATCCTCACTTTAGCTTGTGTTCCTAGACTTCCGTCCTCACACTCCTGGCCCACAAACCCTCCCTACTGGGAATTCTGGGGCCACAATGAAGCACTCCGCCTGCCTCCCAGGAGAGAAACTTTGTCTATGGTGCTGCCCAGAAACCCGAAATGAGGATCAAACTGCTTGGCCCTCGGCAACACCCCAATTGCATAGGCTACCTTAAACACTGATGCTCTGTCGCAAATAGCCTGAGCCCAGACCTTCCAACAGACACCGACACAGCTGGCTGCACACCCAGCACATTGGACCCGCCACTGCCTTAGGCCACCATCCATTCCCAACCTGGGTTTTCAGTCATCAGAACCTAGACCTTATCTCCAAACCCTGCACAGGGGGGAACCTGATGCACAAGTCAGAACCCCTCCTTCCCCATGGCAAGAAACCTTGCTGCTGGCAGTGAGTCAAACCTTCAGTGTAGGAGAAAACGGCATGGCCCATGAGGCCACGCCCATGTGTGAGGGCCGCCTTGGGCACAAACACACATTGTGGCCCTCAGCGTGAGTACCTTATTCAAGTAACGCCTCTCAGTGATTGGACCAAGAGCCCGCATATGTGGCTTGCCATGCCCATAGGCACGCAGGACTAACTAGATGGTGTGTATTCCAGTTGAGGGAACCCACTGCTGTGCTCTAGAGTCCCTCTCCTGGGGGGTCCCCTGTGGCAGAAAACAGTACTCTTCCCTTCCCACAGAATGAACCCAAACACTTGGGAGCTTGGACAATCCCCGGAGAGGAAGGCTCTTCCTCGGCCCCTGAAGCAACCCCTACCCTGAACGGCCACTGTGAACGCAACACCCAGAGACAAAAGCCTGAGCGACTGCCTCCCACTTGCCCTCCTTTGATATCCAGAGGATCTCCCCTCTCGGACTGGAGATCAGGGCTGCCATTACCTTGGCCCCTACCTGAGCCAAGTTTGCTTTTTCAGACATCTGTCCCCACAGCCCTGGCAAACACAGCCTCTAGGCTGGGTCCTCTGGAGACATACCACAGGACCATGCCTACTCTCTCCTGGGAAATTCTGTCCATTCCTTTGGCCACACACCTCCAGAATATGAGAAACCTCAAGGCCCCCGAGGACATACCATTACCGGGAGCCTCCCTGCACACACAGGGGCCTTCAGACACAAGCTGAGCTGCTACCTACATGAAGGCATGCACACAGATGTCAACAGAGATAGAAGGTTGAGCCGGACAGGCACTCAGGCCCTAATCTCAACTCTTGCTTTGTTTTACAGGTGTCACTCCTCAGAGGCTTTTGTTCGAAGAACAGGATATGGGGCTTTCCTGAGGCACTGAACAGAACTTCTCTCGTCTCCACATGGGAAGCTTCCTTGTTGGAGCCGTGTCAAACACCTCAGGTTGGAGAATCCTGCAGAGTCCCTGAGCCACCTCCACATTCCAAGGTCTCGCAGGCCACCAAGCCACAGTAGGACTCATCTTCAGGAGAGTCCATTTCAACTCTCCCCTCTGGGTAGCTCACCCAGGAGCCCACAGATTGAGCCTGCCTTGTCCTGGCGTTCCCAGGCATCCATGCTTAGACACCTGCTCTCGAGTCTTTCCGTATGGGGCCTCCTGGAACCATCCAATAGCGCTCGACTTTCGTGCAGAAGGAAACCTTGAGGTTTGGAGTAGTTCACAAATCCCATCGTAGGCAAACCTTCCTGGCCTCATGAGGCCCCCACACCATTCAGGAAGAGGCCATGCTGGACAAAAACTCTAGCCTGAGGCACGTCTCAGAGTTGAAATGACCTCAGTGCAGGAGATCTCGATTCAGCCTCTCAGAGTGGGCCTGCCGTGCCATCGGTCCCAAACCTCACGCTAGCTTGTGTTTTCAGACTTCCTTCCTCACACTCCTGGCAAACAAGCCCTCCGGACTAGGAACTCCAGAACCACAACCCAGCCCAGGGTCTGCCCAAGGGAAGAAAAACGTTTCCCTGTGGGGCTCTCTCCAGAAAACCCAGGTGAGGATCAACCTGCTCGGGCCTCGACGGTACCCGAACTGTATAGGCTGCTCTGGGCACTCATGCTCTGTCTGACACAGCCTGAAGCCAGACGTCCAGACAGACAAGGAGACAGCTGGCCGCACACCCAGCACTTCGGACACGCCATGGTCTTATGCCGTCACCTCTTCCTAACCTTGGTTTTCAGATATCTGAACCTAGACATTATATCAATTCTCCACACAGCTGGGTATCGCAAGCACAACACAGAACTCCTCCTTCCCCGTGGCTGTAAAGCTTGCTCTTGGCATGGAGTCACACCTTCAGGGTGGGAGAAACCTTCCTGGTCCCTGATGCCACGCCCAAACTTGAGTGCTGCTTGGGCACAAATTCACACTCTGACCCTCAGCATGAGCCCCATGTCAAAGGAAGGCCTGTCAGGGCCTGGGCCAAGAGCCCGCATATGGGGCTTGCCAAGCCCCTATGCACCCAATCCTCACCAGTGTTTGAGTTTTCCAGTCGCCCCGCCCGTACCTGGGGCTCTGCTCTGGAATCCCTTTCTTGGAGAGACACATGAGCCAGACAACACGACTCCACCCTTCCCACAAAATGACCCCAAACTCTTGGGAGCTGGGACAAATCCCCAGAGAGGGATACTCGTCCACAGTCCCTGAGTCCACCCTTTAAATCCACGGCTATCTCGGACACAACATCCAGAGACAAAAGCCTGAAGGAACGCCTCCCACTCGCCCTTGTATCAGAGGCCCAGGAGCTCCCTCTCGGGCTGTACATCCGGCCTGCCATACCCTAGGCGCCACTCTTAAGCTGAGTTTGTGTTTTCAGACTTCTGTGCCCTCAGCCTGGACCAACACAACCGCCAGGCTAGGGCCTCTGGAGCCACAGCGAAAGATTGTGCCTGCCCTCTCCAAGGAAATTGTGCCCAATCCATTGACCACAACCCTACAGGTTAGGGAAAAGCTCCAAGGCCCCTGAGGCCATCAATAGTGTAGGCCACCCTGGACTAAGAGGGGCTCTCTGACACCAGCGGAGCAACTATCTCCACTTAGACTCTCAGACAGTGTCCCCAGAGACAGAAGGTTGAAATGGACAGGCCCCCAGGCCCTAATCTGAACCTCAGCTTTGGTTTCCATGTGTCCGTCCTCAGAGGTCTGTTTTCGTGGACCAGCACACGGGGCTTTTCTGAGGCACCAAACCAAACCTCTCTCGTCTCCACATGGGGAGCTTACTTACTGGGGATGCATCAAACCCTTCAGGTAGGAGAGTTCCGCAGGGCCACTGAACAACCAGCACATTCCAAGGTTTCCATGGACCCAAACGCACATTATGATGCATCCTCAGGAGAGGCCATTTTAACTCAGCTCCCTGGTTAGCGTGCCCCAGAGGCAGCAGATCAAACATATCTTGTGGCTAATGGCCAATGGGAATGCGAGGCATGCTGTACAGGGATCCATCCTTCGAACCGTGCTCTCCAGTCCTTCCGTATGGTATGTCCTGGAGCCATGCAACAGGACTCGAATGTCCCACAGAAGGAAACCTGGTGGTTTGGGGCAACCTCCAAACTCAGCGTGGGAAAACTTCCTTGGCCTCATGAGGACCCCGCTTCATGAAGGTGCCATCATGGACACATACTCCAGCCCCAGCCAACGTCTGATCCTCAGCCTGACTTCAGATGCAGGAGATTTTGATTCAGCCTCTGCCTAGTGGGCCTGCTCTGCCCTTGGCTCCAATCCTCACTTTAGCTTGTGTTCCTAGACTTCCGTCCTCACACTCCTGGCCCACAAACCCTCCCTACTGGGAATTCTGGGGCCACAATGAAGCACTCCGCCTGCCTCCCAGGAGAAAAACTTTGTCTATGGTGCTGCCCAGAAACCCCAAATGAGGATCAAACTGCTTGGCCCTCGGCAACACCCCAATTGCATAGGCTACCTTAAACACTGATGCTCTGTCGCAAATAGCCTGAGCCCAGACCTTCCAACAGACACCGACACAGCTGGCTGCACACCCAGCACATTGGACCCGCCACTGCCTTAGGCCACCATCCATTCCCAACCTGGGTTTTCAGTCATCAGAACCTAGACCTTATCTCCAATCCCTGCACAGGGGGGAACCTGATGCACAAGTTAGAACCCCTCCTTCCCCATGGCAAGAAACCTTGCTGCTGGCAGTGAGTCAAACCTTCAGTGTAGGAGAAAACGGCATGGCCCATGAGGCCACGCCCATGTGTGAGGGCCGCCTTGGGCACAAACACACATTGTGGCCCTCAGCCTGAGTACCTTATTCAAGTAACGCCTCTCAGTGATTGGACCAAGAGCCCGCATATGTGGCTTGCCATGCCCATAGGCACGCAGGACTAACTAGATGGTGTGTATTCCAGTTGAGGGAACCCACTGCTGTGCTCTAGAGTCCCTCTCCTGGGGGGTCCCCTGTGGCAGAAAACAGTACTCTTCCCTTCCCACAGAATGAACCCAAACACTTGGGAGCTTGGACAATCCCCCGAGAGGAAGGCTCTTCCTCGGCCCCTGAAGCAACCCCTACCCTGAACGGCCACTGTGAACGCAACACCCAGAGACAAAAGCCTGAGCGACTGCCTCCCACTTGCCCTCCTTTGATATCCAGAGGATCTCCCCTCTCGGACTGGAGATCAGGCCTGCCATTACCTTGGCCCCTACCTGAGCCAAGTTTGCTTTTTCAGACATCTGTCCCCACAGCCCTGGCAAACACAGCCTCTAGGCTGGGTCCTCTGGAGCCATACCACAGGACCATGCCTGCTCTCTCCTGGGAAACTCTGTCCATTCCTTTGGCCACACACCTCCAGAATATGAGAAACTTCAAGGCCCCCGAGGACATACCATTACCGGGAGCCTCCCTGCACACACAGAGGCCTTCAGACACAAGCTGAGCTGCTACCTCCATGAAGGCATGCACACAGATGTCAACAGAGATAGAAGGTTGAGCCGGACAGGCACTCAGGCCCTAATCTCAACTCTTGCTTTGTTTTCCAGGTGTCACTCCTCAGAGGCTTTGCTTCGAAGAACAGGATATGGGGCTTTCCTGAGGCACTGAACAGAACTTCTCTCGTCTCCCCATGGGAGCTTCCTTGTTGGAGCCGTGTCAAACACCTCAGGTTGGAGAATCCTGCAGAGTCCCTGAGCCACATCCACATTCCAAGGTCACCCAGGCCACCAAGCCACAGTAGGACTCATCTTCAGGAGAGTCCATTTCAACACTCCCCTCTGGGTAGCTCACCCAGGAGCCCACAGATTGAGCCTCCCTTGTCCTGACTAAAGAGTTGGAATATGAGGTGGCGTTCCCAGGCATCCATGCTTAGACACCTGCTCTCGAGTCTTTCCGTATGGGGCCTCCTGGAACCATCCAATAGCACTCGACTTTCGTGCAGAAGGAAAACTTGAGGTTTGGAGTAGTTCACAAATCCCATCGTAGGCAAACCTTCCTGGCCTCATGAGGCCCCCACACCATTCAGGAAGAGGCCATGCTGGACAAAAACTCTAGCCTGAGGCACGTCTCATAGTTGAAATGACCTCAGTGCAGGAGATCTCGATTCAGCCTCTCAGAGTGGGCCTGCCGTGCCATCGGTCCCAAACCTCAGGATAGCTTGTGTTTTCAGACTTCCTTCCTCACACTCCTGGCAAACAAGCCCTCCGGACTAGGAACTCCAGAACCACAACCCAGCCCAGGGTCTGCCCAAGGGAAGAAAGACGTTTCCCTGTGGGGCTCTCTCCAGAAAACCCAGATGAGGATCAACCTGCTCGGGCCTCAACGGTACCCGAACTGGATAGGCTGCTCTGGGCACTCATGCTCTGTCTGACACAGCCTGAAGCCAGTCGTCCAGACAGACAAGGAGACAGCTGGCCGCACACCCAGCACTTCGGACACGCCATGGTCTTATGCCGTCACCTCTTCCTAACCTTGGTTTTCAGATATCTGAACCTAGACATTATATCAATTCTCCACACAGCTGGGTATCGCAAGCACAACACAGAACTCCTCCTTCCCCGTGGCTGTAAAGCTTGCTCTTGGCATGGAGTCACACCTTCAGGGTGGGAGAAACCTTCCTGGTCCCTGATGCCACGCCCAAACTTGAGTGCTGCTTGGGCACAAATTCACACTCTGACCCTCAGCATGAGCCCCATGTCAAAGGAAGGCCTGTCAGGGCCTGGGCCAAGAGCCCGCATATGGGGCTTGCCAAGCCCCTATGCACCCAATCCTCACCAGTGTTTGAATTTTCCAGTCGCCCCGCCCGTACCTGGGGCTCTGCTCTGGAATCCCTTTCTTGGAGAGACACATGAGCCAGACAACACGACTCCACCCTTCCCACAAAATGACCCCAAACTCTTGGGAGCTAGGACAAATCCCCAGAGAGGGATACTCGTCCACAGTCCCTGAGTCCACCCCTTCAATCCACGGCTATCTCGGACACAACATCCAGAGACAAAGCCTGAAAGAACGCCTCCCACTCGCCCTTGTATCAGAGGCCCAGGAGCTCCCTCTCGGGCTGTACATCCGGCCTGCCATACCCTAGGCGCCACTCTTAAGCTGAGTTTGTGTTTTCAGACTTCTGTGCCCTCAGCCTGGACCAACACAACCGCCAGGCTAGGGCCTCTGGAGCCACAGCGAAAGATTGTGCCTGCCCTCTCCAAGGAAATTGTGCCCAATCCATTGACCACAACACTACAGGTTAGGGAAAACCTCCAAGGCCCCTGAGGCCATCAATAGTGTAGGCCACCCTGGACTAAGAGGGGCTCTCTGACACCAGCGGAGCAACTATCTCCACTTAGACTCTCAGACAGTGTCCCCAGAGACAGAATGTTGAAATGGACAGGCCCCCAGGCCCTAATATGAACCTTAGCTTTGGTTTCCATGTGTCCGTCCTCAGAGGTCTGTTTTCGTGGACCAGCACACGGGGCTTTTCTGAGGCACCAAACCAAACCTCTCTCGTCTCCACATGGGGAGCTTACTTACTGGGGATGTATCAAACCCTTCAGGTAGGAGAGTTCCGCAGGGCCACTGAAAAACCAGCACATTCCAAGGTTTCCATGGACCCAAACGCACATTATGATGCATCCTCAGGAGAGGCCATTTTAACTCAGCTCCCTGGTTAGCGTGCCCCAGAGGCAGCAGATCAAACATATCTTGTGGCTAATGGCCAATGGGAATGCGAGGCATGCTGTACAGGGATCCATCCTTCGAACCGTGCTCTCCAGTCCTTCCGTATGGTATGTCCTGGAGCCATGCAACAGGACTCGAATGTCCCACAGAAGGAAACCTGGTGGTTTGGGGCAACCTCCAAACTCAGCGTGGGAAAACTTCATTGGCCTCATGAGGACCCCGCTTCATGAAGGTGCCATCATGGACACATACTCCAGCCCCAGCCAACGTCTGATCCTCAGCCTGACTTCAGATGCAGGAGATTTTGATTCAGCCTCTGCCTAGTGGGCCTGCTCTGCCCTTGGCTCCAATCCTCACTTTAGCTTGTGTTCCTAGACTTCCGTCCTCACACTCCTGGCCCACAAACCCTCACTACTGGGAATTCTGGGGCCACAATGAAGCACTCCGCCTGCCTCCCAGGAGAAAAACTTTGTCTATGGTGCTGCCCAGAAACCCCAAATGAGGATCAAACTGCTTGGCCCTCGGCAACACCCCAATTGCATAGGCTACCTTAAACACTGATGCTCTGTCGCAAATAGCCTGAGCCCAGACCTTCCAACAGACACCGACACAGCTGGCTGCACACCCAGCACATTGGACCCGCCACTGCCTTAGGCCACCATCCATTCCCAACCTGGGTTTTCAGTCATCAGAACCTAGACCTTATCTCCAATCCCTGCACAGGGGGGAACCTGATGCACAAGTTAGAACCCCTCCTTCCCCATGGCAAGAAACCTTGCTGCTTGCAGTGAGTCAAACCTTCAGTGTAGGAGAAAACGGCATGGCCCATGAGGCCACGCCCATGTGTGAGGGCCGCCTTGGGCACAAACACACATTGTGACCCTCAGCGTGAGTACCTTATTCAAGTAACGCCTCTCAGTGATTGGACCAAGAGCCCGCATATGTGGCTTGCCATGCCCATAGGCACGCAGGACTAACTAGATGGTGTGTATTCCAGTTGAGGGAACCCACTGCTGTGCTCTAGAGTCCCTCTCCTGGGGGGTCCCCTGTGGCAGAAAACAGTACTCTTCCCTTCCCACAGAATGAACCCAAACACTTGGGAGCTTGGACAATCCCCCGAGAGGAAGGCTCTTCCTCGGCCCCTGAAGCAACCCCTACCCTGAACGGCCACTGTGAACGCAACACCCAGAGACAAAAGCCTGAGCGACTGCCTCCCACTTGCCCTCCTTTGATATCCAGAGGATCTCCCCTCTCGGACTGGAGATCAGGCCTGCCATTACCTTGGCCCCTACCTGAGCCACGTTTGCTTTTTCAGACATCTGTCCCCACAGCCCTGGCAAACACAGCCTCTAGGCTGGGTCCTCTGGAGACATACCAAAGGACCATGCCTGCTCTCTCCTGGGAAACTCTGTCCATTCCTTTGGCCACACACCTCCAGAATATGAGAAACCTCAAGGCCCCCGAGGACATACCATTACCGGGAGGCTCCCTGCACACACAGGGGCCTTCAGACACAAGCTGAGCTGCTACCTCCATGAAAGCATGCACACAGATGTCAACAGAGATAGAAGGTTGAGCCGGACAGGCACTCAGGCCCTAATCTCAACTCTTGCTTTGTTTTCCAGGTGTCACTCCTCAGAGGCTTTGCTTCGAAGAACAGGATATGGGGCTTTCCTGAGGCACTGAACAGAACTTCTCTCGTCTCCACATGGGAAGCTTCCTTGTTGGAGCCGTGTCAAACACCTCAGGTTGGAGAATCCTGCAGAGTCCCTGAGCCACCTCCACATTCCAAGGTCTCCCAGGCCACCAAGCCACAGTAGGACTCATCTTCAGGAGAGTCCATTTCAACTCTCCCCTCTGGGTAGCTCACCCAGGAGCCCGCAGATTGAGCCTGCCTTGTCCTGACTAAAGAGTTGGAATATGAGGTGGCGTTTCCAGGCATCCACGCTTAGACACCTGCTCTCGAGTCTTTCTGTATGGGGCCTCCTGGAACCATCCAATAGCACTCGACTTTCGTGCAGAAGGAAACCTTGAGGTTTGGAGTAGTTCACAAATCCCATCTTAGGCAAACCTTCCTGGCCTCATGAGGCCCCCACACCATTCAGGAAGAGGACATGCTGGACAAAAACTCTAGCCTGAGGCACGTCTCAGAGTTGAAATGACCTCAGTGCAGGAGATCTCGATTCAGCCTCTCAGAGTGGGCCTGCCGTGCCATCGGTCCCAAACCTCACGCTAGCTTGTGTTTTCAGACTTCCTTCCTCACACTCCTGGCAAACAAGCCCTCCGGACTAGGAACTCCAGAACCACAACCCAGCCCAGGGTCTGCCCAAGGGAAGAAAAACGTTTCCCTGTGGGGCTCTCTCCAGAAAACCCAGATGAGGATCATCCTGCTCGGGCCTCGACGGTAGCCGAACTGGATAGGCTGCACAGGGCACTCATGCTCTGTCTGACACAGCCTGAAGTCAGACGTCCAGACAGACATGGAGACAGCTGGCCGCAGACCCAGCACTTCGTACACGCCATGGTCTTATGCCGTCACCTCTTCCTAACCTTGGTTTTCAGATATCTGAACCTAGACATTATATCAATTCTCCACACAGCTGGGTATCGCAAGCACAACACAGAACTCCTCCCTCCCCGTGGCTGTAAAGCTTGCTCTTGGCATGGAGTCACACCTTCAGGGTGGGAGAATCCTTCATGTTCCCTGATGCCACGCCCAAACTTGAGTGCTGCTTGGGCACAAATTCACACTCTGACCCTCAGCATGAGCCCCATGTCAAAGGAAGGCCTGTCAGGGCCTGGGCCAAGAGCCCGCATATGGGGCTTGCCAAGCCCCTATGCACCCAATCCTCACCAGTGTTTGAGTTTTCCAGTCGCCCCGCCCGTATCTGGGGCTCTGCTCTGGGATCCCTTTCTTGGAGAGACACATGAGCCAGACAACACGACTCCACCCTTCCCACAAAATGACCCCAAACTCTTGGGAGCTGGCACAAATCCCCAGAGAGGGATACTCGTTCACAGTCCCTGAGGCCACCACTCCAATCCACGGCTATCTCGGACACAACATCCAGAGACAAAAGCCTGAAGGTACGCCTCCCACTCGCCCTTGTTTCAGAGGCCCAGGAGCTCCCTCTCGAGCTGTACATCCGGCCTGCCATACCCTAGGCGCCACTCATAAGCTGAATTTGTGTTTTCAGACTTCTGTGCCCTCAGCCTGGACCCACACAACCGCCAGGCTAGGGCCTCTGGAGCCACAGCGAAAGATTGTGCCTGCCCTCTCCAAGGAAATTGTGCCCAATCCATTGACCACAACCCTACAGTTTAGGGAAAAGCTCCAAGGCCCCTGAGGCCATCAATAGTGTAGGCCACCCTGGACTAAGAGGGGCTCTCTGACACCAGTGGAGCAACTATCTCCACTTAGACTCTCAGACAGTGTCCCCAGAGACAGAATGTTGAAATGGACAGGCCCCCAGGCCCTAATCTGAACCTTAGCTTTGGTTTCCATGTGTCCGTCCTCAGAGGTCTGTTTTCGTAGACCAGCACACGGGGCTTTTCTGAGGCACCAAACCAAACCTCTCTCGTCTCCACATGGGGAGCTTACTGACTGGGGATGTATCAAACCTTTCAGGTAGGAGAGTTCCGCAGGGCCACTGAACAACCAGCACATTCCAAGGTTTCCATGGACCCAAACGCACATTATGACGCATCCTCAGGAGAGGCCATTTCAACTCAGCCCCCTGGTTAGCGTGCCCCAGAGGCAACAGATCAAACATATATTGTGGCTAATGGCCAATGGGAATGCGAGGAATGCTGTACAGGGATCCATCCTTCGAACCGTGCTCTCCAGTCCTTCCGTATGGTATGTCCTGGAGCCATGCAACAGGACACGAATGTCTAACAGAAGGAAACCTGGTGGTTTGGGGCAACCTCCAAACTCAGCGTGGGAAAACTTACTTGGCCTCATGAGGCCCCCGCTTCATGAAGGTGCCATCATGGACAAATACTCCAGCCTCAGCCAACGTCTGATCCTCAGCCTGACTTCAGATGCAGGAGATTTTGAATCAGCCTCTGCCTAGTGGGCCTGCTCTGCCCTTGGCTCCAATCCTCACTTTAGCTTGTGTTCCTAGACTTCAGTCCTCACACTCCTGGCCCACAAACCCTCCCTTCTGGGAATTCTGGGGCCACAATGAAGCACTCCGCCTGCCTCCCAGGAGAAAAACTTTGTCTATGGTGCTGCCCAGAAACCCCAAATGAGGATCAAACTGCTTGGCCCTCGGCAACACCCCAATTGCATAGGCTACCTTAAACACTGATGCTCTGTCGCAAATAGCCTGAGCCCAGACCTTCCAACAAACACGGACACAGCTGGCTGCACACCCAGCACATTGGACCCGCCACTGCCTTAGGCCACCGTCCATTCCCAACCTGGGTTTTCAGTCATCAGAACCTAGACCTTATCTCCAATCCCTGCACAGGGGGGAACCTGATGCACAAGTCAGAACCCCTCCTTCCCCATGGCAGAATCCTTGCTGCTGGCAGTTAGTGAAACCTTCAGTGTAAGAGAAAACGGCATGGCCCATGAGGCCACGCCCATGTGTGAGGGCCGCCTTGGGCACAAACACACATTGTGACCCTCAGCGTGAGTACCTTATTCAAGTAACGCCTCTCAGTGATTGGACCAAGAGCCCGCATATGTGGCTTGCCATGCCCATAGGCACGCAGGACTAACTAGATGGTGTGTATTACAGTTGAGGAAACCCACTGCTGTGCTCTAGAGTCCCTCTCCTGGGGGGTCCCCTGTGGCAGAAAACAGTACTCTTCCCTTCCCACAGAATGAACCCAAACACTTGGGAGCTTGGACAATCCCCCGAGAGGAAGGCTCTTCCTCGGCCCCTGAAGCAACCCCTACCCTGAACGGCCACTGTGAACGCAACACCCAGAGACAAAAGCCTGAGCGACTGCCTCCCACTTGCCCTCCTTTGATATCCAGAGGATCTCCCCTCTCGGACTGGAGATCAGGCCTGCCATTACCTTGGCCCCTACCTGAGCCAAGTTTGCTTTTTCAGACATCTGTCCCCACAGCCCTGGCAAACACAGCCTCTAGGCTGGGTCCTCTGGAGCCATACCACAGGACCATGCCTGCTCTCTCCTGGGAAACTCTGTCCATTCCTTTGGCCACACACCTCCAGAATATGAGAAACCTCAAGGCCCCCGAGGACATACCATTACCGGGAGCCTCCCTGCACACACAGGGGCCTTCGGACACAAGCTGAGCTGCTACCTACATGAAGGCTTGCACACAGATGTCAACAGAGATAGAAGGTTGAGCCGGACCGGCCTTTAGGCTCTAATCTCAACTCTTGCTTTGTTTTCCAGGTGTCACTCCTCAGAGGCTTTGGTTCGAAGAACTGGATATGGGGCTTTCCTGAGGCACTGAACAGAACTTCTCTCGTCTCCACATGGGAAGCTTCCTTGTTGGGGCCGTGTCAAACACCTCAGGTTGGAGAATCCTGCAGAGTCCCTGAGCCACCTCCACATTCCAAGGTCTCCCAGGCCACCAAGCCACAGTAGGACTCATCTTCAGGAGAGTCCATTTCAACTCTCCCCTCTGGGTAGCTCACCCAGGAGCCCGCAGATTGAGCCTGCCTTGTCCTGACTAAAGAGTGGGAATATGAGGTGGCGTTCCCAGGCATCCATGCTTAGACACCTGCTCTCGAGTCTTTCCGTATGGGGTCTCCTGGAACCATCCAATAGCACTCGACTTTCGTGCAGAAGGAAACCTTGAGGTTTGGAGTAGTTCACAAATCCCATCTTAGGCAAACCTTCCTGGCCTCATGAGGCCCCCACACCATTCAGGAAGAGGCCATGCTGGACAAAAACTCTAGCCTGAGGCACGTCTCATAGTTGAAATGACCTCAGTGCAGGAGATCTCGATTCAGCCTCTCAGAGTGGGCCTGCCGTGCCATCAGTCCCGAACCTCACGCTAGCTTGTGTTTTCAGACTTCCTTCCTCACACTCCTGGCAAACAAGCCCTCCAGACTAGGAACTCCAGAACCACAACCCAGCCCAGGGTCTGCCCAAGGGAAGAGAAAGGTTTCCCTGTGGGGCTCCCTCCAGAAAACCCAGATGAGGATCACCATGCTCGGGCTTCGACGGTACCCGAACTGGATAGGCTGCTCTGGGCACTCATGCTCTGTCTGACACAGCCTGAAGCCAGACGTCCAGACAGACAAGGAGACAGCTGGCCGCACACCCAGCAATTCGGACACGCCATGGTCTTATGCCGTCACCTCTTCCTAACCTTGGTTTTCAGATATCTGAACCTAGACATTATATCAATTCTCCACACAGCTGGGTATCGCAAACACAACACAGAACTCCTCCCTCCCCGTGGCTGTAAAGCTTGCTCTTGGCATGGAGTCACACCTTCAGGGTGGGAGAAACCTTCATGGTTCCTGATGCCACGCCCAAACTTGACTGCTGCTTGGGCACAAATTCACACTCTGACCCTCAGGATGAGCCCCATGTCAAAGAAAGGCCTGTCAGGGCCTGGGCCAAGAGCCCGCATATGGGGCTTGCCAAGCCACTATGCACCCAATCCTCACCAGTGTTTGAGTTTTCCAGTCGCCCCACCCGTACCTGGGGCTCTGCTCTGGAATCCCTTTCTTGGAGAGACACATGAGCTAGACAACACAACTCCAACCTTCCAACAAAATGACCCCAAACTCTTGGGAGCTGGGACAAATCCCCAGAGAGGGATACTCGTCCACAGTCCCTGAGGCCACCCCTCCAATCCACGGCTATCTCGGACACAACATCCAGAGACAAAAGCCTGAAGGAAGGCCTCCCACTCGCCCTTGTTTCAGAGGCCCAGGAGCTCCCTCTCGGGCTGTACATCCGGCCTGCCATACCCTAGGCGCCACTCATAAGCTGAATTTGTGTTTTCAGACTTCTGTGCCCTCAGCCTGGACCCACACATCCGCCAGGCTAGGGCCTCTGGAGCCACAGCGAAAGATTGTGCCTGCCCTCTCCTAGGAAATTGTTCCCAATCCATTGACCACAACCCTACAGGTTAGGGAAAACCTCCAAGACCCCTGAGGCCATCAATAGTGTA
Organism: Mustela nivalis; assembly: GCF_964662115.1. Lineage (NCBI taxonomy): Eukaryota > Metazoa > Chordata > Mammalia > Carnivora > Mustelidae > Mustela > Mustela nivalis. The sequence goes on along the minus strand of NW_028133775.1, from coordinate 21,601 downwards.
GGCCACCCTGGACTAAGAGGGGCTCTCTGACACCAGCGGAGCAACTATCTCCACTTAGACTCTCAGACAGTGTCCCCAGAGACAGAAGGTTGAAATGGACAGGCCCCCAGGCCCTAATCTGAACCTTAGCTTTGGTTTCCATGTGTCCGTCCTCAGAGGTCTGTTTTCGTAGACCAGCACACGGGGCTTTTCTGAGGCACCAAACCAAACCTCTCTCGTCTCCACATGGGGAGCTTACTGACTGGGGATGTATCAAACCTTTCAGGTAGGAGAGTTCCGCAGGGCCACTGAACAACCAGCACATTCCAAGGTTTCCATGGACCCAAACGCACATTATGACGCATCCTCAGGAGAGGCCATTTCAACTCAGCCCCCTGGTTAGCGTGCCCCAGAGGCAGCAGATCAAACATATCTTGTGGCTAATGGCCAATGGGAATGCGAGGCATGCTGTACAGGGATCCATCCTTCGAACCGTGCTCTCCAGTCCTTCCGTATGGTAGGTCCTGGAGCCATGCAACAGGACACGAATGTCTAACAGAAGGAAACCTGGTGGTTTGGGGCAACCTCCAAACTCAGCGTGGGAAAACTTCCTTGGCCTCATGAGGCCCCCGCTTCATGAAGGTGCCATCATGGACACATACTCCAGCCTCAGCCAACGTCTGATCCTCAGCCTGACTTCAGATGCCGGAGATTTTGATTCAGCCTCTGCCTAGTGGGCCTGCTCTGCCCTTGGCTCCAATCCTCACTTTAGCTTGTGTTCCTAGACTTCCGTCCTCACACTCCTGGCCCACAAACCCTCCCTACTGGGAATTCTGGGGCCACAATGAAGCACTCTGCCTGCCTCCCAGGAGAAAAACTTTGTCTATGGTGCTGCCCAGAAACCCCAAATGAGGATCAAACTGCTTGGCCCTCGGCAACACCCCAATTGCATAGGCTACCTTAAACACTGATGCTCTGTCGCAAATAGCCTGAGCCCAGACCTTCCAACAAACACGGACACAGCTGGCTGCACACCCAGCACATTGGACCCGCCACTGCCTTAGGCCACCGTCCATTCCCAACCTGGGTTTTCAGTCATCAGAACCTAGACCTTTTCTCCAATCCCTGCACAGGGGGGAACCTGATGCACAAGTCAGAACCCCTCCTTCCCCATGGCAGAATCCTTGCTGCTGGCAGTTAGTCAAACCTTCAGTGTAAGAGAAAACGGCATGGCCCATGAGGCCACGCCCATGTGTGAGGGCCGCCTTGGGCACAAACACACATTGTGACCCTCAGCGTGAGTACCTTATTCAAGTAACGCCTCTCAGTGATTGGACCAAGAGCCCGCATATGTGGCTTGCCATGCCCATAGGCACGCAGGACTAACTAGATGGTGTGTATTACAGTTGAGGAAACCCACTGCTGTGCTCTAGAGTCCCTCTCCTGGGGGGTCCCCTGTGGCAGAAAACAGTACTCTTCCCTTCCCACAGAATGAACCCAAACACTTGGGAGCTTGGACAATCCCCCGAGAGGAAGGCTCTTCCTCGGCCCCTGAAGCAACCCCTACCCTGAACGGCCACTGTGAACGCAACACCCAGAGACAAAAGCCTGAGCGACTGCCTCCCACTTGCCCTCCTTTGATATCCAGAGGATCTCCCCTCTCGGACTGGAGATCAGGCCTGCCATTACCTTGGCCCCTACCTGAGCCAAGTTTGCTTTTTCAGACATCTGTCCCCACAGCCCTGGCAAACACAGCCTCTAGGCTGGGTCCTCTGGAGCCATACCACAGGACCATGCCTGCTCTCTCCTGGGAAACTCTGTCCATTCCTTTGGCCACACACCTCCAGAATATGAGAAACCTCAAGGCCCCCGAGGACATACCATTACCGGGAGCCTCCCTGCACACACAGGGGCCTTCGGACACAAGCTGAGCTGCTACCTACATGAAGGCTTGCACACAGATGTCAACAGAGATAGAAGGTTGAGCCCGACCGGCCTTTAGGCTCTAATCTCAACTCTTGCTTTGTTTTCCAGGTGTCACTCCTCAGAGGCTTTGGTTCGAAGAACTGGATATGGGGCTTTCCTGAGGCACTGAACAGAACTTCTCTCGTCTCCACATGGGAAGCTTCCTTGTTGGGGCCGTGTCAAACACCTCAGGTTGGAGAATCCTGCAGAGTCCCTGAGCCACCTCCACATTCCAAGGTCTCCCAGGCCACCAAGCCACAGTAGGACTCATCTTCAGGAGAGTCCATTTCAACTCTCCCCTCTGGGTAGCTCACCCAGGAGCCCGCAGATTGAGCCTGCCTTGTCCTGACTAAAGAGTGGGAATATGAGGTGGCGTTCCCAGGCATCCATGCTTAGACACCTGCTCTCGAGTCTTTCCGTATGGGGTCTCCTGGAACCATCCAATAGCACTCGACTTTCGTGCAGAAGGAAACCTTGAGGTTTGGAGTAGTTCACAAATCCCATCTTAGGCAAACCTTCCTGGCCTCATGAGGCCCCCACACCATTCAGGAAGAGGCCATGCTGGACAAAAACTCTAGCCTGAGGCACGTCTCATAGTTGAAATGACCTCAGTGCAGGAGATCTCGATTCAGCCTCTCAGAGTGGGCCTGCCGTGCCATCAGTCCCGAACCTCACGCTAGCTTGTGTTTTCAGACTTCCTTCCTCACACTCCTGGCAAACAAGCCCTCCAGACTAGGAACTCCAGAACCACAACCCAGCCCAGGGTCTGCCCAAGGGAAGAGAAAGGTTTCCCTGTGGGGCTCCCTCCAGAAAACCCAGATGAGGATCACCATGCTCGGGCTTCGACGGTACCCGAACTGGATAGGCTGCTCTGGGCACTCATGCTCTGTCTGACACAGCCTGAAGCCAGACGTCCAGACAGACAAGGAGACAGCTGGCCGCACACCCAGCAATTCGGACACGCCATGGTCTTATGCCGTCACCTCTTCCTAACCTTGGTTTTCAGATATATGAACCTAGACATTATATCAATTCTCCACACAGCTGGGTATCGCAAACACAACACAGAACTCCTCCCTCCCCGTGGCTGTAAAGCTTGCTCTTGGCATGGAGTCACACCTTCAGGGTGGGAGAAACCTTCATGGTTCCTGATGCCACGCCCAAACTTGACTGCTGCTTGGGCACAAATTCACACTCTGACCCTCAGCATGAGCCCCATGTCAAAGAAAGGCCTGTCAGGGCCTGGGCCAAGAGCCCGCATATGGGGCTTGCCAAGCCACTATGCACCCAATCCTCACCAGTGTTTGAGTTTTCCAGTCGCCCCACCCGTACCTGGGGCTCTGCTCTGGAATCCCTTTCTTGGAGAGACACATGAGCTAGACAACACAACTCCAACCTTCCAACAAAATGACCCCAAACTCTTGGGAGCTGGGACAAATCCCCAGAGAGGGATACTCGTCCACAGTCCCTGAGGCCACCCCTCCAATCCACGGCTATCTCGGACACAACATCCAGAGACAAAAGCCTGAAGGAAGGCCTCCCACTCGCCCTTGTTTCAGAGGCCCAGGAGCTCCCTCTCGGGCTGTACATCCGGCCTGCCATACCCTAGGCGCCACTCATAAGCTGAATTTGTGTTTTCAGACTTCTGTGCCCTCAGCCTGGACCCACACAACCGCCAGGCTAGGGCCTCTGGAGCCACAGCGAAAGATTGTGCCTGCCCTCTCCTAGGAAATTGTGCCCAATCCATTGACCACAACCCTACAGGTTAGGGAAAACCTCCAAGGCCCCTGAGGCCATCAATAGTGTAGGCCACCCTGGACTAAGAGGGGCTCTCTGACACCAGCGGAGCAACTATCTCCACTTAGACTCTCAGACAGTGTCCCCAGAGACAGAAGGTTGAAATGGACAGGCCCCCAGGCCCTAATCTGAACCTTAGCTTTGGTTTCCATGTGTCCGTCCTCAGAGGTCTGTTTTCGTAGACCAGCACACGGGGCTTTTCTGAGGCACCAAACCAAACCTCTCTCGTCTCCACATGGGGAGCTTACTGACTGGGGATGTATCAAACCTTTCAGGTAGGAGAGTTCCGCAGGGCCACTGAACAACCAGCACATTCCAAGGTTTCCATGGACCCAAACGCACATTATGACGCATCCTCAGGAGAGGCCATTTCAACTCAGCCCCCTGGTTAGCGTGCCCCAGAGGCAGCAGATCAAACATATCTTGTGGCTAATGGCCAATGGGAATGCGAGGCATGCTGTACAGGGATCCATCCTTCGAACCGTGCTCTCCAGTCCTTCCGTATGGTAGGTCCTGGAGCCATGCAACAGGACACGAATGTCTAACAGAAGGAAACCTGGTGGTTTGGGGCAACCTCCAAACTCAGCGTGGGAAAACTTCCTTGGCCTCATGAGGCCCCCGCTTCATGAAGGTGCCATCATGGACACATACTCCAGCCTCAGCCAACGTCTGATCCTCAGCCTGACTTCAGATGCCGGAGATTTTGATTCAGCCTCTGCCTAGTGGGCCTGCTCTGCCCTTGGCTCCAATCCTCACTTTAGCTTGTGTTCCTAGACTTCCGTCCTCACACTCCTGGCCCACAAACCCTCCCTACTGGGAATTCTGGGGCCACAATGAAGCACTCTGCCTGCCTCCCAGGAGAAAAACTTTGTCTATGGTGCTGCCCAGAAACCCCAAATGAGGATCAAACTGCTTGGCCCTCGGCAACACCCCAATTGCATAGGCTACCTTAAACACTGATGCTCTGTCGCAAATAGCCTGAGCCCAGACCTTCCAACAAACACGGACACAGCTGGCTGCACACCCAGCACATTGGACCCGCCACTGCCTTAGGCCACCGTCCATTCCCAACCTGGGTTTTCAGTCATCAGAACCTAGACCTTTTCTCCAATCCCTGCACAGGGGGGAACCTGATGCACAAGTCAGAACCCCTCCTTCCCCATGGCAGAATCCTTGCTGCTGGCAGTTAGTCAAACCTTCAGTGTAAGAGAAAACGGCATGGCCCATGAGGCCACGCCCATGTGTGAGGGCCGCCTTGGGCACAAACACACATTGTGACCCTCAGCGTGAGTACCTTATTCAAGTAACGCCTCTCAGTGATTGGACCAAGAGCCCGCATATGTGGCTTGCCATGCCCATAGGCACGCAGGACTAACTAGATGGTGTGTATTACAGTTGAGGAAACCCACTGCTGTGCTCTAGAGTCCCTCTCCTGGGGGGTCCCCTGTGGCAGAAAACAGTACTCTTCCCTTCCCACAGAATGAACCCAAACACTTGGGAGCTTGGACAATCCCCCGAGAGGAAGGCTCTTCCTCGGCCCCTGAAGCAACCCCTACCCTGAACGGCCACTGTGAACGCAACACCCAGAGACAAAAGCCTGAGCGACTGCCTCCCACTTGCCCTCCTTTGATATCCAGAGGATCTCCCCTCTCGGACTGGAGATCAGGCCTGCCATTACCTTGGCCCCTACCTGAGCCAAGTTTGCTTTTTCAGACATCTGTCCCCACAGCCCTGGCAAACACAGCCTCTAGGCTGGGTCCTCTGGAGCCATACCACAGGACCATGCCTGCTCTCTCCTGGGAAACTCTGTCCATTCCTTTGGCCACACACCTCCAGAATATGAGAAACCTCAAGGCCCCCGAGGACATACCATTACCGGGAGCCTCCCTGCACACACAGGGGCCTTCGGACACAAGCTGAGCTGCTACCTACATGAAGGCTTGCACACAGATGTCAACAGAGATAGAAGGTTGAGCCGGACCGGCCTTTAGGCTCTAATCTCAACTCTTGCTTTGTTTTCCAGGTGTCACTCCTCAGAGGCTTTGGTTCGAAGAACTGGATATGGGGCTTTCCTGAGGCACTGAACAGAACTTCTCTCGTCTCCACATGGGAAGCTTCCTTGTTGGGGCCGTGTCAAACACCTCAGGTTGGAGAATCCTGCAGAGTCCCTGAGCCACCTCCACATTCCAAGGTCTCCCAGGCCACCAAGCCACAGTAGGACTCATCTTCAGGAGAGTCCATTTCAACTCTCCCCTCTGGGTAGCTCACCCAGGAGCCCGCAGATTGAGCCTGCCTTGTCCTGACTAAAGAGTGGGAATATGAGGTGGCGTTCCCAGGCATCCATGCTTAGACACCTGCTCTCGAGTCTTTCCGTATGGGGTCTCCTGGAACCATCCAATAGCACTCGACTTTCGTGCAGAAGGAAACCTTGAGGTTTGGAGTAGTTCACAAATCCCATCTTAGGCAAACCTTCCTGGCCTCATGAGGCCCCCACACCATTCAGGAAGAGGCCATGCTGGACAAAAACTCTAGCCTGAGGCACGTCTCATAGTTGAAATGACCTCAGTGCAGGAGATCTCGATTCAGCCTCTCAGAGTGGGCCTGCCGTGCCATCGGTCCCGAACCTCACGCTAGCTTGTGTTTTCAGACTTCCTTCCTCACACTCCTGGCAAACAAGCCCTCCAGACTAGGAACTCCAGAACCACAACCCAGCCCAGGGTCTGCCCAAGGGAAGAGAAAGGTTTCCCTGTGGGGCTCCCTCCAGAAAACCCAGATGAGGATCACCATGCTCGGGCTTCGACGGTACCCGAACTGGATAGGCTGCTCTGGGCACTCATGCTCTGTCTGACACAGCCTGAAGCCAGACGTCCAGACAGACAAGGAGACAGCTGGCCGCACACCCAGCAATTCGGACACGCCATGGTCTTATGCCGTCACCTCTTCCTAACCTTGGTTTTCAGATATCTGAACCTAGACATTATATCAATTCTCCACACAGCTGGGTATCGCAAACACAACACAGAACTCCTCCCTCCCCGTGGCTGTAAAGCTTGCTCTTGGCATGGAGTCACACCTTCAGGGTGGGAGAAACCTTCATGGTTCCTGATGCCACGCCCAAACTTGACTGCTGCTTGGGCACAAATTCACACTCTGACCCTCAGCATGAGCCCCATGTCAAAGAAAGGCCTGTCAGGGCCTGGGCCAAGAGCCCGCATATGGGGCTTGCCAAGCCCCTATGCACCCAATCCTCACCAGTGTTTGAGTTTTCCAGTCGCCCCACCCGTACCTGGGGCTCTGCTCTGGAATCCCTTTCTTGGAGAGACACATGAGCTAGACAACACAACTCCAACCTTCCAACAAAATGACCCCAAACTCTTGGGAGCTGGGACAAATCCCCAGAGAGGGATACTCGTCCACAGTCCCTGAGGCCACCCCTCCAATCCACGGCTATCTCGGACACAACATCCAGAGACAAAAGCCTGAAGGAAGGCCTCCCACTCGCCCTTGTTTCAGAGGCCCAGGAGCTCCCTCTCGGGCTGTACATCCGGCCTGCCATACCCTAGGCGCCACTCATAAGCTGAATTTGTGTTTTCAGACTTCTGTGCCCTCAGCCTGGACCCACACAACCGCCAGGCTAGGGCCTCTGGAGCCACAGCGAAAGATTGTGCCTGCCCTCTCCAAGGAAATTGTGCCCAATCCATTGACCACAACCCTACAGTTTAGGGAAAACCTCCAAGGCCCCTGAGGCCATCAATAGTGTAGGCCACCCTGGACTAAGAGGGGCTCTCTGACACCAGCGGAGCAACTATCTCCACTTAGACTCTCAGACAGTGTCCCCAGAGACAGAAGGTTGAAATGGACAGGCCCCCAGGCCCTAATCTGAACCTTAGCTTTGGTTTCCATGTGTCCGTCCTCAGAGGTCTGTTTTCGTAGACCAGCACACGGGGCTTTTCTGAGGCACCAAACCAAACCTCTCTCGTCTCCACATGGGGAGCTTACTGACTGGGGATGTATCAAACCTTTCAGGTAGGAGAGTTCCGCAGGGCCACTGAACAACCAGCACATTCCAAGGTTTCCATGGACCCAAACGCACATTATGACGCATCCTCAGGAGAGGCCATTTCAACTCAGCCCCCTGGTTAGCGTGCCCCAGAGGCAACAGATCAAACATATCTTGTGGCTAATGGCCAATGGGAATGTGAGGCATGCTGTACAGGGATCCATCCTTCGAACCGTGCTCTCCAGTCCTTCCGTATGGTATGTCCTGGAGCCATGCAACAGGACACGAATGTCTAACAGAAGGAAACCTGGTGGTTTGGGGCAACCTCCAAACTCAGCGTGGGAAAACATCCTTGGCCTCATGAGGCCCCCGCTTCATGAAGGTGCCATCATGGACACATACTCCAGCCTCAGCCAACGTCTGATCCTCAGCCTGACTTCAGATGCCGGAGATTTTGATTCAGCCTCTGCCTAGTGGGCCTGCTCTGCCCTTGGCTCCAATCCTCACTTTAGCTTGTGTTCCTAGACTTCCGTCCTCACACTCCTGGCCCACAAACCCTCCCTACTGGGAATTCTGGGGCCACAATGAAGCACTCTGCCTGCCTCCCAGGAGAAAAACTTTGTCTATGGTGCTGCCCAGAATCCCCAAATGAGGATCAAAATGCTTGGCCCTCGGCAACACCCCAATTGCATAGGCTACCTTAAACACTGATGCTCTGTCGCAAATAGCCTGAGCCCAGACCTTCCAACAAACACGGACACAGCTGGCTGCACACCCAGCACATTGGACCCGCCACTGCCTTAGGCCACCGTCCATTCCCAACCTGGGTTTTCAGTCATCAGAACCTAGACCTTATCTCCAATCCCTGCACAGGGGGGAACCTGATGCACAAGTCAGAACCCCTCCTTCCCCATGGCAGAATCCTTGCTGCTGGCAGTTAGTCAAACCTTCAGTGTAAGAGAAAACGGCATGGCCCATGAGGCCACGCCCATGTGTGAGGGCCGCCTTGGGCACAAACACACATTGTGACCCTCAGTGTGAGTACCTTATTCAAGTAACGCCTCTCAGTGATTGGACCAAGAGCCCGCATATGTGGCTTGCCATGCCCATAGGCACGCAGGACTAACTAGATGGTGTGTATTACAGTTGAGGAAACCCACTGCTGTGCTCTAGAGTCCCTCTCCTGGGGGGTCCCCTGTGGCAGAAAACAGTACTCTTCCCTTCCCACAGAATGAACCCAAACACTTGGGAGCTTGGACAATCCCCCGAGAGGAAGGCTCTTCCTCGGCCCCTGAAGCAACCCCTACCCTGAACGGCCACTGTGAACGCAACACCCAGAGACAAAAGCCTGAGCGACTGCCTCCCACTTGCCCTCCTTTGATATCCAGAGGATCTCCCCTCTCGGACTGGAGATCAGGCCTGCCATTACCTTGGCCCCTACCTGAGCCAAGTTTGCTTTTTCAGACATCTGTCCCCACAGCCCTGGCAAACACAGCCTCTAGGCTGGGTCCTCTGGAGCCATACCACAGGACCATGCCTGCTCTCTCCTGGGAAACTCTGTCCATTCCTTTTGCCACACACCTCCAGAATATGAGAAACCTCAAGGCCCCCGAGGACATACCATTACCGGGAGCCTCCCTGCACACACAGGGGCCTTCGGACACAAGCTGAGCTGCTACCTACATGAAGGCTTGCACACAGATGTCAACAGAGATAGAAGGTTGAGCCGGACCGGCCTTTAGGCTCTAATCTCAACTCTTGCTTTGTTTTCCAGGTGTCACTCCTCAGAGGCTTTGGTTCGAAGAACTGGATATGGGGCTTTCCTGAGGCACTGAACAGAACTTCTCTCGTCTCCACATGGGAAGCTTCCTTGTTGGGGCCGTGTCAAACACCTCAGGTTGGAGAATCCTGCAGAGTCCCTGAGCCACCTCCACATTCCAAGGTCTCCCAGGCCACCAAGCCACAGTAGGACTCATCTTCAGGAGAGTCCATTTCAACTCTCCCCTCTGGGTAGCTCACCCAGGAGCCCGCAGATTGAGCCTGCCTTGTCCTGACTAAAGAGTGGGAATATGAGGTGGCGTTCCCAGGCATCCATGCTTAGACACCTGCTCTCGAGTCTTTCCGTATGGGGTCTCCTGGAACCATCCAATAGCACTCGACTTTCGTGCAGAAGGAAACCTTGAGGTTTGGAGTAGTTCACAAATCCCATCTTAGGCAAACCTTCCTGGCCTCATGAGGCCCCCACACCATTCAGGAAGAGGCCATGCTGGACAAAAACTCTAGCCTGAGGCACGTCTCATAGTTGAAATGACCTCAGTGCAGGAGATCTCGATTCAGCCTCTCAGAGTGGGCCTGCCGTGCCATCGGTCCCGAACCTCACGCTAGCTTGTGTTTTCAGACTTCCTTCCTCACACTCCTGGCAAACAAGCCCTCCAGACTAGGAACTCCAGAACCACAACCCAGCCCAGGGTCTGCCCAAGGGAAGAGAAAGGTTTCCCTGTGGGGCTCCCTCCAGAAAACCCAGATGAGGATCACCATGCTCGGGCTTCGACGGTACCCGAACTGGATAGGCTGCTCTGGGCACTCATGCTCTGTCTGACACAGCCTGAAGCCAGACGTCCAGACAGACAAGGAGACAGCTGGCCGCACACCCAGCAATTCGGACACGCCATGGTCTTATGCCGTCACCTCTTCCTAACCTTGGTTTTCAGATATCTGAACCTAGACATTATATCAATTCTCCACACAGCTGGGTATCGCAAACACAACACAGAACTCCTCCCTCCCCGTGGCTGTAAAGCTTGCTCTTGGCATGGAGTCACACCTTCAGGGTGGGAGAAACCTTCATGGTTCCTGATGCCACGCCCAAACTTGACTGCTGCTTGGGCACAAATTCACACTCTGACCCTCAGCATGAGCCCCATGTCAAAGAAAGGCCTGTCAGGGCCTGGGCCAAGAGCCCGCATATGGGGCTTGCCAAGCCCCTATGCACCCAATCCTCACCAGTGTTTGAGTTTTCCAGTCGCCCCACCCGTACCTGGGGCTCTGCTCTGGAATCCCTTTCTTGGAGAGACACATGAGCTAGACAACACAACTCCAACCTTCCAACAAAATGACCCCAAACTCTTGGGAGCTGGGACAAATCCCCAGAGAGGGATACTCGTCCACAGTCCCTGAGGCCACCCCTCCAATCCACGGCTATCTCGGACACAACATCCAGAGACAAAAGCCTGAAGGAAGGCCTCCCACTCGCCCTTGTTTCAGAGGCCCAGGAGCTCCCTCTCGGGCTGTACATCCGGCCTGCCATACCCTAGGCGCCACTCATAAGCTGAATTTGTGTTTTCAGACTTCTGTGCCCTCAGCCTGGACCCACACAACCGCCAGGCTAGGGCCTCTGGAGCCACAGCGAAAGATTGTGCCTGCCCTCTCCAAGGAAATTGTGCCCAATCCATTGACCACAACCCTACAGGTTAGGGAAAACCTCCAAGGCCCCTGAGGCCATCAATAGTGTAGGCCACCCTGGACTAAGAGGGGCTCTCTGACACCAGCGGAGCAACTATCTCCACTTAGACTCTCAGACAGTGTCCCCAGAGACAGAAGGTTGAAATGGACAGGCCCCCAGGCCCTAATCTGAACCTTAGCTTTGGTTTCCATGTGTCCGTCCTCAGAGGTCTGTTTTCGTAGACCAGCACACGGGGCTTTTCTGAGGCACCAAACCAAACCTCTCTCGTCTCCACATGGGGAGCTTACTGACTGGGGATGTATCAAACCTTTCAGGTAGGAGAGTTCCGCAGGGCCACTGAACAACCAGCACATTCCAAGGTTTCCATGGACCCAAACGCACATTATGACGCATCCTCAGGAGAGGCCATTTCAACTCAGCCCCCTGGTTAGCGTGCCCCAGAGGCAACAGATCAAACATATATTGTGGCTAATGGCCAATGGGAATGCGAGGCATGCTGTACAGGGATCCATCCTTCGAACCGTGCTCTCCAGTCCTTCCGTATGGTATGTCCTGGAGCCATGCAACAGGACACGAATGTCTAACAGAAGGAAACCTGGTGGTTTGGGGCAACCTCCAAACTCAGCGTGGGAAAACTTCCTTGGCCTCATGAGGCCCCCGCTTCATGAAGGTGCCATCATGGACACATACTCCAGCCTCAGCCAACGTCTGATCCTCAGCCTGACTTCAGATGCCGGAGATTTTGATTCAGCCTCTGCCTAGTGGGCCTGCTCTGCCCTTGGCTCCAATCCTCACTTTAGCTTGTGTTCCTAGACTTCCGTCCTCACACTCCTGGCCCACAAACCCTCCCTACTGGGAATTCTGGGGCCACAATGAAGCACTCCGCCTGCCTCCCAGGAGAAAAACTTTGTCTATGGTGCTGCCCAGAAACCCCAAATGAGGATCAAACTGCTTGGCCCTCGGCAACACCCCAATTGCATAGGCTACCTTAAACACTGATGCTCTGTCGCAAATAGCCTGAGCCCAGACCTTCCAACAAACACGGACACAGCTGGCTGCACACCCAGCACATTGGACCCGCCACTGCCTTAGGCCACCGTCCATTCCCAACCTGGGTTTTCAGTCATCAGAACCTAGACCTTATCTCCAATCCCTGCACAGGGGGGAACCTGATGCACAAGTCAGAACCCCTCCTTCCCCATGGCAGAATCCTTGCTGCTGGCAGTTAGTCAAACCTTCAGTGTAAGAGAAAACGGCATGGCCCATGAGGCCACGCCCATGTGTGAGGGCCGCCTTGGGCACAAACACACATTGTGACCCTCAGCGTGAGTACCTTATTCAAGTAACGCCTCTCAGTGATTGGACCAAGAGCCCGCATATGTGGCTTGCCATGCCCATAGGCACGCAGGACTAACTAGATGGTGTGTATTACAGTTGAGGAAACCCACTGCTGTGCTCTAGAGTCCCTCTCCTGGGGGGTCCCCTGTGGCAGAAAACAGTACTCTTCCCTTCCCACAGAATGAACCCAAACACTTGGGAGCTTGGACAATCCCCCGAGAGGAAGGCTCTTCCTCGGCCCCTGAAGCAACCCCTACCCTGAACGGCCACTGTGAACGCAACACCCAGAGACAAAAGCCTGAGCGACTGCCTCCCACTTGCCCTCCTTTGATATCCAGAGGATCTCCCCTCTCGGACTGGAGATCAGGCCTGCCATTACCTTGGCCCCTACCTGAGCCAAGTTTGCTTTTTCAGACATCTGTCCCCACAGCCCTGGCAAACACAGCCTCTAGGCTGGGTCCTCTGGAGCCATACCACAGGACCATGCCTGCTCTCTCCTGGGAAACTCTGTCCATTCCTTTTGCCACACACCTCCAGAATATGAGAAACCTCAAGGCCCCCGAGGACATACCATTACCGGGAGCCTCCCTGCACACACAGGGGCCTTCGGACACAAGCTGAGCTGCTACCTACATGAAGGCTTGCACACAGATGTCAACAGAGATAGAAGGTTGAGCCGGACCGGCCTTTAGGCTCTAATCTCAACTCTTGCTTTGTTTTCCAGGTGTCACTCCTCAGAGGCTTTGGTTCGAAGAACTGGATATGGGGCTTTCCTGAGGCACTGAACAGAACTTCTCTCGTCTCCACATGGGAAGCTTCCTTGTTGGGGCCGTGTCAAACACCTCAGGTTGGAGAATCCTGCAGAGTCCCTGAGCCACCTCCACATTCCAAGGTCTCCCAGGCCACCAAGCCACAGTAGGACTCATCTTCAGGAGAGTCCATTTCAACTCTCCCCTCTGGGTAGCTCACCCAGGAGCCCGCAGATTGAGCCTGCCTTGTCCTGACTAAAGAGTGGGAATATGAGGTGGCGTTCCCAGGCATCCATGCTTAGACACCTGCTCTCGAGTCTTTCCGTATGGGGTCTCCTGGAACCGTCCAATAGCACTCGACTTTCGTGCAGAAGGAAACCTTGAGGTTTGGAGTAGTTCACAAATCCCATCTTAGGCAAACCTTCCTGGCCTCATGAGGCCCCCACACCATTCAGGAAGAGGCCATGCTGGACAAAAACTCTAGCCTGAGGCACGTCTCATAGTTGAAATGACCTCAGTGCAGGAGATCTCGATTCAGCCTCTCAGAGTGGGCCTGCCGTGCCATCGGTCCCGAACCTCACGCTAGCTTGTGTTTTCAGACTTCCTTCCTCACACTCCTGGCAAACAAGCCCTCCAGACTAGGAACTCCAGAACCACAACCCAGCCCAGGGTCTGCCCAAGGGAAGAGAAAGTTTTCCCTGTGGGGCTCCCTCCAGAAAACCCAGATGAGGATCACCATGCTCGGGCTTCGACGGTACCCGAACTGGATAGGCTGCTCTGGGCACTCATGCTCTGTCTGACACAGCCTGAAGCCAGACGTCCAGACAGACAAGGAGACAGCTGGCCGCACACCCAGCAATTCGGACACGCCATGGTCTTATGCCGTCACCTCTTCCTAACCTTGGTTTTCAGATATCTGAACCTAGACATTATATCAATTCTCCACACAGCTGGGTATCGCAAACACAACACAGAACTCCTCCCTCCCCGTGGCTGTAAAGCTTGCTCTTGGCATGGAGTCACACCTTCAGGGTGGGAGAAACCTTCATGGTTCCTGATGCCACGCCCAAACTTGACTGCTGCTTGGGCACAAATTCACACTCTGACCCTCAGCATGAGCCCCATGTCAAAGAAAGGCCTGTCAGGGCCTGGGCCAAGAGCCCGCATATGGGGCTTGCCAAGCCCCTATGCACCCAATCCTCACCAGTGTTTGAGTTTTCCAGTCGCCCCACCCGTACCTGGGGCTCTGCTCTGGAATCCCTTTCTTGGAGAGACACATGAGCTAGACAACACAACTCCAACCTTCCAACAAAATGACCCCAAACTCTTGGGAGCTGGGACAAATCCACAGAGAGGGATACTCGTCCACAGTCCCTGAGGCCACCCCTCCAATCCACGGCTATCTCGGACACAACATCCAGAGACAAAAGCCTGAAGGAAGGCCTCCCACTCGCCCTTGTTTCAGAGGCCCAGGAGCTCCCTCTCGGGCTGTACATCCGGCCTGCCATACCCTAGGCGCCACTCATAAGCTGAATTTGTGTTTTCAGACTTCTGTGCCCTCAGCCTGGACCCACACAACCGCCAGGCTAGGGCCTCTGGAGCCACAGCGAAAGATTGTGCCTGCCCTCTCCAAGGAAATTGTGCACAATCCATTGACCACAACCCTACAGGTTAGGGAAAACCTCCAAGGCCCCTGAGGCCATCAATAGTGTAGGCCACCCTGGACTAAGAGGGGCTCTCTGACACCAGCGGAGCAACTATCTCCACTTAGACTCTCAGACAGTGTCCCCAGAGACAGAAGGTTGAAATGGACAGGCCCCCAGGCCCTAATCTGAACCTTAGCTTTGGTTTCCATGTGTCCGTCCTCAGAGGTCTGTTTTCGTAGACCAGCACACGGGGCTTTTCTGAGGCACCAAACCAAACCTCTCTCGTCTCCACATGGGGAGCTTACTGACTGGGGATGTATCAAACCTTTCAGGTAGGAGAGTTCCGCAGGGCCACTGAACAACCAGCACATTCCAAGGTTTCCATGGACCCAAACGCACATTATGACGCATCCTCAGGAGAGGCCATTTCAACTCAGCCCCCTGGTTAGCGTGCCCCAGAGGCAACAGATCAAACATATATTGTGGCTAATGGCCAATGGGAATGCGAGGCATGCTGTACAGGGATCCATCCTTCGAACCGTGCTCTCCAGTCCTTCCGTATGGTATGTCCTGGAGCCATGCAACAGGACACGAATGTCTAACAGAAGGAAACCTGGTGGTTTGGGGCAACCTCCAAACTCAGCGTGGGAAAACTTCCTTGGCCTCATGAGGCCCCCGCTTCATGAAGGTGCCATCATGGACACATACTCCAGCCTCAGCCAACGTCTGATCCTCAGCCTGACTTCAGATGCAGGAGATTTTGATTCAGCCTCTGCCTAGTGGGCCTGCTCTGCCCTTGGCTCCAATCCTCACTTTAGCTTGTGTTCCTAGACTTCCGTCCTCACACTCCTGGCCCACAAACCCTCCCTACTGGGAATTCTGGGGCCACAATGAAGCACTCCGCCTGCCTCCCAGGAGAAAAACTTTGTCTATGGTGCTGCCCAGAAACCCCAAATGAGGATCAAACTGCTTGGCCCTCGGCAACACCCCAATTGCATAGGCTACCTTAAACACTGATGCTCTGTCGCAAATAGCCTGAGCCCAGACCTTCCAACAAACACGGACACAGCTGGCTGCACACCCAGCACATTGGACCCGCCACTGCCTTAGGCCACCGTCCATTCCCAACCTGGGTTTTCAGTCATCAGAACCTAGACCTTATCTCCAATCCCTGCACAGGGGGGAACCTGATGCACAAGTCAGAACCCCTCCTTCCCCATGGCAGAATCCTTGCTGCTGGCAGTTAGTCAAACCTTCAGTGTAAGAGAAAACGGCATGGCCCATGAGGCCACGCCCATGTGTGAGGGCCGCCTTGGGCACAAACACACATTGTGACCCTCAGCGTGAGTACCTTATTCAAGTAACGCCTCTCAGTGATTGGACCAAGAGCCCGCATATGTGGCTTGCCATGCCCATAGGCACGCAGGACTAACTAGATGGTGTGTATTACAGTTGAGGGAACCCGCTGCTGTGCTCTAGAGTCCCTCTCCTGGGGGGTCCCCTGTGGCAGAAAACAGTACTCTTCCCTTCCCACAGAATGAACCCAAACACTTGGGAGCTTGGACAATCCCCCGAGAGGAAGGCTCTTCCTCGGCCCCTGAAGCAACCCCTACCCTGAACGGCCACTGTGAACGCAACACCCAGAGACAAAAGCCTGAGCGACTGCCTCCCACTTGCCCTCCTTTGATATCCAGAGGATCTCCCCTCTCGGACTGGAGATCAGGCCTGCCATTACCTTGGCCCCTACCTGAGCCAAGTTTGCTTTTTCAGACATCTGTCCCCACAGCCCTGGCAAACACAGCCTCTAGGCTGGGTCCTCTGGAGCCATACCACAGGACCATGCCTGCTCTCTCCTGGGAAACTCTGTCCATTCCTTTTGCCACACACCTCCAGAATATGAGAAACCTCAAGGCCCCCGAGGACATACCATTACCGGGAGCCTCCCTGCACACACAGGGGCCTTCGGACACAAGCTGAGCTGCTACCTACATGAAGGCTTGCACACAGATGTCAACAGAGATAGAAGGTTGAGCCGGACCGGCCTTTAGGCTCTTATCTCAACTCTTGCTTTGTTTTCCAGGTGTCACTCCTCAGAGGCTTTGGTTCGAAGAACTGGATATGGGGCTTTCCTGAGGCACTGAACAGAACTTCTCTCGTCTCCACATGGGAAGCTTCCTTGTTGGGGCCGTGTCAAACACCTCAGGTTGGAGAATCCTGCAGAGTCCCTGAGCCACCTCCACATTCCAAGGTCTCCCAGGCCACCAAGCCACAGTAGGACTCATCTTCAGGAGAGTCCATTTCAACTCTCCCCTCTGGGTAGCTCACCCAGGAGCCCGCAGATTGAGCCTGCCTTGTCCTGACTAAAGAGTGGGAATATGAGGTGGCGTTCCCAGGCATCCATGCTTAGACACCTGCTCTCGAGTCTTTCCGTTTGGGGTCTCCTGGAACCATCCAATAGCACTCGACTTTCGTGCAGAAGGAAACCTTGAGGTTTGGAGTAGTTCACAAATCCCATCTTAGGCAAACCTTCCTGGCCTCATGAGGCCCCCACACCATTCAGGAAGAGGCCATGCTGGACAAAAACTCTAGCCTGAGGCACGTCTCATAGTTGAAATGACCTCAGTGCAGGAGATCTCGATTCAGCCTCTCAGAGTGGGCCTGCCGTGCCATCGGTCCCGAACCTCACGCTAGCTTGTGTTTTCAGACTTCCTTCCTCACACTCCTGGCAAACAAGCCCTCCAGACTAGGAACTCCAGAACCACAACCCAGCCCAGGGTCTGCCCAAGGGAAGAGAAAGGTTTCCCTGTGGGGCTCCCTCCAGAAAACCCAGATGAGGATCACCATGCTCGGGCTTCGACGGTACCCGAACTGGATAGGCTGCTCTGGGCACTCATGCTCTGTCTGACACAGCCTGAAGCCAGACGTCCAGACAGACAAGGAGACAGCTGGCCGCACACCCAGCAATTCGGACACGCCATGGTCTTATGCCGTCACCTCTTCCTAACCTTGGTTTTCAGATATCTGAACCTAGACATTATATCAATTCTCCACACAGCTGGGTATCGCAAACACAACACAGAACTCCTCCCTCCCCGTGGCTGTAAAGCTTGCTCTTGGCATGGAGTCACACCTTCAGGGTGGGAGAAACCTTCATGGTTCCTGATGCCACGCCCAAACTTGACTGCTGCTTGGGCACAAATTCACACTCTGACCCTCAGCATGAGCCCCATGTCAAAGAAAGGCCTGTCAGGGCCTGGGCCAAGAGCCCGCATATGGGGCTTGCCAAGCCCCTATGCACCCAATCCTCACCAGTGTTTGAGTTTTCCAGTCGCCCCACCCGTACCTGGGGCTCTGCTCTGGAAACCCTTTCTTGGAGAGACACATGAGCTAGACAACACAACTCCAACCTTCCAACAAAATGACCCCAAACTCTTGGGAGCTGGGACAAATCCCCAGAGAGGGATACTCGTCCACAGTCCCTGAGGCCACCCCTCCAATCCACGGCTATCTCGGACACAACATCCAGAGACAAAAGCCTGAAGGAAGGCCTCCCACTCGCCCTTGTTTCAGAGGCCCAGAAGCTCCCTCTCGGGCTGTACATCCGGCCTGCCATACCCTAGGCGCCACTCATAAGCTGAATTTGTGTTTTCAGACTTCTGTGCCCTCAGCCTGGACCCACACAACCGCCAGGCTAGGGCCTCTGGAGCCACAGCGAAAGATTGTGCCTGCCCTCTCCAAGGAAATTGTGCCCAATCCATTGACCACAACCCTACAGGTTAGGGAAAACCTCCAAGGCCCCTGAGGCCATCAATAGTGTAGGCCACCCTGGACTAAGAGGGGCTCTCTGACACCAGCGGAGCAACTATCTCCACTTAGACTCTCAGACAGTGTCCCCAGAGACAGAAGGTTGAAATGGACAGGCCCCCAGGCCCTAATCTGAACCTTAGCTTTGGTTTCCATGTGTCCGTCCTCAGAGGTCTGTTTTCGTAGACCAGCACACGGGGCTTTTCTGAGGCACCAAACCAAACCTCTCTCGTCTCCACATGGGGAGCTTACTGACTGGGGATGTATCAAACCTTTCAGGTAGGAGAGTTCCGCAGGGCCACTGAACAACCAGCACATTCCAAGGTTTCCATGGACCCAAACGCACATTATGACGCATCCTCAGGAGAGGCCATTTCAACTCAGCCCCCTGGTTAGCGTGCCCCAGAGGCAACAGATCAAACATATATTGTGGCTAATGGCCAATGGGAATGCGAGGCATGCTGTACAGGGATCCATCCTTCGAACCGTGCTCTCCAGTCCTTCCGTATGGTATGTCCTGGAGCCATGCAACAGGACACGAATGTCTAACAGAAGGAAACCTGGTGGTTTGGGGCAACCTCCAAACTCAGCGTGGGAAAACTTCCTTGGCCTCATGAGGCCCCCGCTTCATGAAGGTGCCATCATGGACACATACTCCAGCCTCAGCCAACGTCTGATCCTCAGCCTGACTTCAGATGCCGGAGATTTTGATTCAGCCTCTGCCTAGTGGGCCTGCTCTGCCCTTGGCTCCAATCCTCACTTTAGCTTGTGTTCCTAGACTTCCGTCCTCACACTCCTGGCCCACAAACCCTCCCTACTGGGAATTCTGGGGCCACAATGAAGCACTCCGCTTGCCTCCCAGGAGAAAAACTTTGTCTATGGTGCTGCCCAGAAACCCCAATGAGGATCAAACTGCTTGGCCCTCGGCAACACCCCAATTGCATAGGCTACCTTAAACACTGATGCTCTGTCGCAAATAGCCTGAGCCCAGACCTTCCAACAGACACCGAAACTGCTGGCTGCACACCCAGCACATTGGACCCGCCACTGCCTTAGGCCACCATCCATTCCCAACCTGGGTTTTCAGTCATCAGAACCTAGACCTTATCTCCAATCCCTGCACAGGGGGGAACCTGATGCACAAGTCAGAACCCTTCCTTCCCCATGGCAAGAAACCTTGCTGCTGGCAGTGAGTCAAACCTTCAGTGTAGGAGAAAACGGCATGGCCCATGAGGCCACGCCCATGTGTGAGGGCCGCCTTGGGCACAAACACACATTGTGACCCTCAGCCTGAGTACCTTATTCAAGTAACGCCTCTCAGTGATTGGACCAAGAGCCCGCATATGTGGCTTGCCATGCCCATAGGAACCCAGGACTAACTAGATGGTGTGTATTCCAGTTGAGGGAACCCGCTGCTGTGCTCTAGAGTCCCTCTCCTGGGGGTCCCCTGTGGCAGAAAACAGTACTCTTCCCTTCCCACAGAATGAACCCAAACACTTGGGAGCTTGGACAATCCCCCGAGAGGAAGGCTCTTCCTCGGCCCCTGAAGCAACCCCTACCCTGAACGGCCACTGTGAACGCAACACCCAGAGACAAAAGCCTGAGCGACTGCCTGCCACTTGCCCTCATTTGATATCCAGAGGATCTCCCCTCACGGACTGGAGATCAGGCCTGCCATTACCTTGGCCCCTACCTGAGCCAAGTTTGCTTTTTCAGACATCTGTCCCCACAGCCCTGGCAAACACAGCCTCTAGGCTGGGTCCTCTGGAGCCATACCACAGGACCCTGCCTGCTCTCTCCTGGGAAACTCTGTCCATTCCTTTGGCCACACACCTCCAGAATATGTAAAACCTCAAGTCCCCCGAGGACATCCCACTCTTGGGAGCCTCCCTGGACACACAGGGGCATTTGGACACAAGCTGAGCTGCTACCTCCACGAAGGCATGCACACAGATGTCAACAGAGATAGAAGGTTGAGGCGGACAGGCACTTAGACCCTAATCTCAACTCTTGCTTTGGTTTCCAGGTGTCACTCCTCAGAGGCTTTGGTTCGAAGAACATGATATGGGGCTTTCCTGAGGCACTGAACAGAACTCCTCTCGTCTCCACATGGGAAGCTTCCTTGTTGGGGCCGTGTCAAACACCTCAGGTTGGAGAATCCTGCAGAGTCCCTGAGCCACCTCCACATTCCAAGGTCTCCCAGTAAACCAACCCACAGTAGGACTCATCTTCAGGAGAGTCCATTTTAACTCTCCCCTCTAGGTAGCTCACCCTGGAGCCTGCAGATTGAGCCTGCCTTTTCCTGACTAAAGAGTGGGAATATGAGGTGGCATTCCCAGGCATCCATGCTTAGACACCTGTTCTCGAGTCTTTCCGTATGGGGCCTCAGGAACCATCCAGTAGGACTCGACTGTCGTGCAGAAGGAAAACTTGAGGTTTGGAGTAGTTCACAAATCCCATCGTAGGCAAACACCCCTGGCCTCATGAAGCAGCCACACCCTTCAGGAAGAGGCCATGCTGGACAAAAACTCTAGCCTGAGGCACGTCTCATAGTTGACATGACCTCAGTGCAGTAGATCTCAATTCAGCCTCTGCAGAGTGGGACTGCCGTGCCCTCGGTCCCAAACATCACGCTAGCTTGTGTTTTCAGACTTCCTTCCTCACACTCCTGGCAAACAAGCCCTCCGGACTAGGATCTCCAGAACCACAACACAGCCCAGGGTCTGCCCAACGGAAGAAAATCGTTTCCCTGTGGGGCTCTCCAGAAAACCCAGATGAGGATCAACCTGTTCGGGCCTCGACGGTACCCGAACTGGATAGGCTGCTCTGGGCACTCATGTTCTGTCTGACACAGCCTGAA
>NW_028133776.1:0-38013 GCF_964662115.1 Mustela nivalis | reverse complement strand
GAAAGTATATTGATAGCTTTGAAGGTATGCTCTGGTTGTGCCCTGTTTACTATTGAAAGGGGAATCCAATATGTGATGCTTATGGTGTGACTATATTAAAATTCAACAAGTTCAGAAGCATTCGAGGAATAGAATAAAGACAAAAGATGACCCTTACTTATCCTAAAGATAGACAATGGTATATATGTGCTAGTTGGGGAGAGAATCCAGTCAGTAGATGGAGGATGTGGTAGTGGAAAAAAAAAAAAAGACACAACGTTTTGGTTGAAAGGTTAGCACTCTATTTAACAAAGTAAAATTGTGTGTTAATAGCCTTGAATAATATCCAAAAAATATTTTGCAATTCATTGAAGATTATTTAGGAAAAACTTGAAAAATACAACTTGATAAGGATTCCAATAAAAGATTCATAAGCAATACAAGTTTCAGAATTTTTAGTATATTTTCCCTAAAAAGCCATTTGATTTAAATTAAAAAGAATTCTATTTACCTGCCACTTAAATAATAGGAAATTATTTGGTTTTGTAATAAGTCAATAAAATAAATTAACATATCTTTAGAAAACAGATATGCACACTAATTTAAAAAGAATAGTGCTTAATCTGTTCAGCAAACATTTGTAAAATTCCTTGCCATCAGCTAGCTCTGGAGTTCTGCTAGGTGAGTAAGGCCATGTATGTTACTGCTCAGAGTACTGACACAAAGCAATTGTCCCCTTCACATCCATTTTTTGCTGTTGATATGTCATGCTATGTTGTTTAGAGATCCATAGATGGCCCTACATGAAGGCCTTTTTTTGTGTGTATATGGGTGACTGTGATTTAACTTTCAAATAAGATGGCTCCTGATTTACAATGATTCAACTTACGATATATTTGGCAAGGATGTGAAAGTGAAAGTGATTCAGTAGAAACTGTACTTTGAATTTTGAATTTGGGTCTTTATAAAAAGGGCCAGTGACATGTGGTATGGTGCCATTTTGTGATGCTGGGCAGCGGCAGTGAGCCACAGCTCCCAGTCAGCTAGAAGATTGCAGGGGTGAACACCTGATATTCTTACAAGCATTCTATATATAACCATTCTTCTTTTTTTAGTGTAATATTTAATAAATTGCATGTGATATTTGATACTTTGTTATAAAATAGGCTTTGCTTAAGATGATTTTGCCCAAATGCAGGCAAATGTAAGTGCTCTGAGTATGTTTAAATAAGCTTAAGGTAAGCTATGATATTTGATAGTTTAGGGGTATTAAATGCATTTTCAATTTTTTTATGTGTGTCTCTGTACATAGCTCCCTTGTAAGCTGAGGAACATCTCTATATGTATATGTAGCCTTGGTATGGCTTACATATTATTGGCATGAAACATCTAAAACAGTATGTGTGCCATATAATTGTCTAAAACATCCAACAAGTTTCTTGAAAACTTGTGCCAAAGGGGTTATGTCTTTAAGGATTCTTATTTCAGAAGGGTTCTCTCAAATGTAAGATTTTTCAGAAGTTAAGTGAAAATCTGACCAAACTAAACATTTTTCCATTTTCCCTACTGAGCAAAGATAGCTAAAATCTATCTGCCATCTTCAGTACTGTACTCAACGATTGTAATTCTAATTTAAGAACAGATGATTTATATCAAAACCACATGTTGGCCTAATCTTATACAATATTCATAAATCTCACTCAGAGCCTTGGACATTTTTATTTGTTGAGTCTATATGGTACTACGGACAATCATCTTTTTTTACCTCATAGCTTCATGTATGTCTATACTTTTGAAAATACATGCATCATAGTTCCATTGTAAAATGTCTGGGTTATAAAATGTGCTATGCTATCAAAATGGTAATAAGAACATACAAATGACCTGATGTAATGAACTGGACCAGATTGCCAGATATCACATTTCATACCAGAAAGATTCAGTGGTAAGTTTTAAAATGGCCAGCTATACTTCGACTGAATTATAACTCATTTAACTTCTTTCTTTGTGTACAGTATTATACATTAGTCAGTATGATAGTAAATAAGTACTTTGGACAGATGTAAATATGCTGTAATAAACAATGTTTTTCTTCTTTCCTTTAGTCCTTTTTACTTGTAAGACTAGCCACAAATACCATGCCTCCCCCAAAATAATTTTCAATCCAAATTTATCTCTAAATGAATTTATTGCACAGAAAAAAAAAATATATATATATATACAGTTACAGTAGACATGTTCAAATAGAGTTACACAACAGCAGGGCCCTATATGTAAGCAGTATAGTTGTTTTGTTTTGTTTTGTTTTTTTCTTTAAAAAAAAAAGAGTTTATGTGAAATATTGGAATTTTATTTCCAGGCCTAGTATTTCAAGACAGTTAACTACACTTACGGTGTCAACAGCCTCTTGTTGGCAGTATGATTTTATCGGCTCCATGGAATAACAGCAAGAATATACTATTGCTTCTTTCTTTTATGACACACACAGAAAAAAAAAATTGACACATTTGCTCAAGACCAACCAGAATTATTTTAACCTATCAAAATTGATGGGAGGCCTTCACTGCCAAAGTCACTGCTGGGTTTTCACAATTCATTGCAGACAATCTGCTACTCCCATTAGGATAAAGGAGAGAAGAGTCATAATCAGGGAAGAAAGCTGGATTTATACTTGTAATTATCATTGAATTATTTAGCCTGCTATAGGATTATTATTATTAGTGTCATTTGATAATTTTCTCTCATTTTATTAAACACAACTGTGAGTAATTACCCTACCTAATATTTCTCTGTATTGGCTGACTAGCTAGCAAACATTCATGAAAATATCCATTAGCCACACACATAAAATGCTGCATTATGATGCTGTTGAATCAGAACATACCACTACCTGATTCTGTAGCTCTTTGAGTATTTGCAAATCAATTAATTCTATGTTTATTGGATTCTTCCCATACAATTAGAAAATTTATAATAGAGTCCATGAACATTATTAGTTTTACCATTTTAAACCAGCAATCACACTTTGATTTTTACAACAAAAGCAGAAATATAAACACACACATTTGGATCAGTTTTCTGTTAGTCTGTCTGGACTTCAAAATCCTATTCCTCAAGATAATGCACACCAAAGTTCTGGATTAAACAAGAAATTAGATGGCACCTGAACACTTGGTTTAATATTCTCCAAAGGACTATGCAACTTATTTCTTACATTATGACATTGTTTTACAGAGCTCCACACTTTTATAATGTTAGTATTTTTAATAATCAATAAAGTCAATTAATCATGATTAAAAATCAAACATAAAAATTTCTACTTTTTGCTTTTGCCCCCTCCATTTAGAACTTATTTATAGCCTGATAATTCAAAGGTCCCTATGTTTATGAGAGTCTGGACAGAAATAGCTCTAAGATCCCATTCAGAACTTGATATTAATCTAAGTCTTTAGGCTCCATTCATCCTGAGAGCAAAGAGTAGGACAAAGGATTTGAGTACTGTTAGTTTATCTGGGAGATTACCCAAGGTAGAAAAGAATGGGAAAGTGATACAGTGAAGAAGCAACTTTGTCAAAGAGGTACATTGTTGATATAATTGTTGTGGATAGAAAATGAAGGCTTGCTTTATCTGAAAGGTCCTGAGAAACTTCTTTAAGTTGTCCTCATGAAGACCTGAAAACTGACAATTTTACCTATGGTTCTTATTTCCACTTCACTGAGTGCTGTCCTCAGAGGACATTAACTCTCCTACACTTTTGGGTTGTGTTGGAGACATTCTAAAATGAGAGAGAGAACATGAGATGCTATCAGTGTTAAGGAACTGCAATTTCCCATGGAACTATCCACCACAGGTTTGGCTATAATCAGGTGTTGGGCCTTGATATCAGAGGGATTTGAGGCAGTATCATTTTAGGTTAATCATTATATCTGAAATTTCCAAAAACTTCAACTGATGAAACTTTGATTATAAATCTATAAATATAACAATAAATCTACAGTATTCAAATTATTTTCATAGAAATACACAAACAAAGCATCAATTGATTAATATTTAAATGTTACAAAATACTGAACTGAAAGGATTTGGTCATAGAACAACGTGTAAGAAGTAGAACTTAGGTTTAGGTTAGAACTCAGGATGCATTTGAGACTCAGTTAAGAAATTGAATGGAGGGACGCCTGGGTGGCTCAGTGGGTTAAGCCACTGTCTTCAGCTCAGGTCATGATCCCAGGGTCCTGGGACCGAGCCCCAAATCAGGCTCTCTGCTCAGCAGGGAGCCTGCTTCCTCCTCTCTCTCTGCCTGCCTCTCTGCCTGCTTGTCATCTCTCTCTGTCATATAAATAAATAAATAAAATCTTAAAAAAAACAAATTGAATGGATGTCTGACTATCTTATAGGTTTGCTAAAAATCAGTGACTTTGTGTTCATGTGTGGCTATGCAGGAATTTTTAACTTTCTCTAAGAAGTTATTAGATTTGATTATATAATGGCAGTAAAGGATGGGGAAAAGCAAAGTACAAACCCCATAAAGACAAAGACACTGAGTATGAGAAAAGAGTAATAGATAAGAAGAATCAATGCATTTGAGGAAAATGGGAATTGAAATACACAATGATTGTTGATTTTTTTAGATGGAGAAAACAAAACTAGCTTGCAAGAAGGAAATAACAGAAGACATGTTGTGATGTGATACAGAATCCTGGAAAAGGCAGTAACGTGGAATAAAGGAGTAGGGAGAGCATATCAGGTAATTTGGATAGGAAGGAGTTAGGAGATAATTGCTTGATAAATTTTATATGGCCCACTTAAATGCACAGATTTCTCTTCTTTAATTTATATGGAGAACAGGGTGTCCTTTCTCTTCCCTTTCAGAGCACCAGAGGTGTACTCTTTCAGACTGAAAACCTGAAAAGCTCAGGACTCAGTTGCTTAAGCACAGCTGAGAGGACATATTTCAATTAAGATTTACATTTTGCTGTAGGTAGTAGACTGTCAAAAGTGGTTTAACCATATTTTTTCATTTAACAAGAAGACTACAGAGAGTGTTTTCTGTTGTTGGTTCAGAGTCTTAAGAAAGTCAAGTGAAGTATCTTAGAGGTTTTCATGGCTTTTTATTCACAGTTGCAAAAATTGCTGTTGGAGTTCTCACTTTTGAGCCCACATTTCTGGCAGAAAAATAGAGGTAAAAGAGAATGATATCTTGTACGACTGATACTTTGTCATATGGTTACAATGTAACTAGAAAAGAGACAATAAATATTTGATGTTGTTTTAAGTTTCCTTGTTGTCAATCCCTCAGTGCTTTCTGATATTAAAGGAAAAAGTAGATGGATATTGACCTGGCAACTATCAACACCTGTCAGTCTCTCTTGGATAACCAATATCTCTATAATCTCTTCTTCCCAGTAAAAAAAAAAAAATAAAATATATTCATAACCCACACTGTGCCATCTCAAGTCACTGCACCAAGATAAAATTACAATGATTTTCAGTTGTTCCAAATGGACAGAATACCCTTCCTTATGATATCATGTCTTATAAGATAGATAATTGGCTTGCTACCAATATACCCAGATGTGACTGTGGAAGAGACAGGAAAAAAATAATAATATTTATTTATTCCTTGGGTTGACCCTGTTTACACAGATGCATTACTATTAGAAAAGGTTGGTTTGGGACATTGGAATGAATTTACTTAATGGGTTTGTATTTACTTAATTGGGTTGGAGGAAATTTTAAATTTCTACAAAAATTATTAGAATTCTATCTTATTCTCTTTTGTTAATTTTTACATGTTAACAAAGCCAACATTTTTGTCTAGCAGACAAGATCTTAAATCCTAACAAAACTCAATTTTTTCCTCTTATTTTTAAGTTTGAGAGCCTCATGTTCTCTCATGCTGCTATAAATACAACTCAAAAAGAAAAAAGGAGCTAAATGGGGCAGTAAGACCAGACTTTTCATTTTATTTTATTTATCTTATTTTTAATTAAAAATTAAAGATTGTATTTATTTATTTGAGAGAGAGAGAGAGCATGAGTGGGGCAGGGGGATGTAGCGGCAGAGAGAGACTGAGAAGTATACTCCCTAATGAGCAAAAAGCCCGATATGGAGCTCGATCCCAGGATCCTGACTGAGATCATGACCAGAGACAAAGGCAGATACATGTGCAAAATCCCTTTTTTTCTGGGAAACAATACTTTACAAGAGATGTTTGGAAAAGTACTGGGGGATCAACTTTAATTGGAGATACAAAAATTTAATTGACTTTTGTAAAGCTACAGGGATCCAAATGATGGGAATCCCAGCCCGTTTAGGTTGTGGACCACAGAGTATTCTTCTCTGTAATATTTTATTTTCTTCCATGTCTACTAACTCCAGGCCAAATTCACTGATCTCTTTTTAGATAGTGCAAAACATGGCAAAGAATACCAAACAAGTGCCCAATATTCTACATTTATTACATCATTTCTAACATATAGAAGTGTGTTATCAAGGCTGGTTCTGTGAACAAACCTAGTTATGCTAAAGTGTGTTTTGTTCTCCAAGAAATTAAATGCATGATTATCACACAATTATAAAATACTTGTGTCAAGAATTTTTATTCAAAAATTAATAAGAGAAGCAGATATTAAAACTAGTTCACATGGTTATTTGGGATATAAGCAGAGTTGTGCAGCAGAAGTGCTCTGGGCCCATAATTTGGGTTATAGAATTTATGTTCTCTAATGAAAAATCACTAACTTACATTATTGTTAACAAGAATCTTGTGCATTACCATCAGTTTTCTACATTACAACCTCTTGCTCTACAGTTTGTAAATAACTTTGTCAATAGCAAGCTAATAAACGGGGTGACTCCAATGGATTGAGATAATCTCCAGAGTTTCTGCTACATAATGCCCAGGACTCCATTGAAAGGACACCTAAGAATTTATTTTGCCCAGAACTTTGATCATTTTTTTCACTGCCCTTACCTATTTTCCAAACCTAGTCCTTTTGCTTCACCTTTCAGTCTATGGACAACCCTGTATCTATCTGACTGACTTGTTAATTCTGGGAATGTTTTGCAGGTTAATTTGCTTGCCAGAGGTGGTTCCTCTAATTGATGTCTAAGAACCCTAATTAGTTAAGAAAACTTTTTTTTATATTTTCATTGCTACTTATTATTATTATTATTGCTAATATCTCTATTATAAATAATTCACAAGGGCATCTTTCTGACAAAAGACAAAGAGCTGGCTATTAGTAGAAAAAGTACAGTTGACTCTGTCAGTGAAATTGGTAAAGGGATTTGAGAAAATGAGGCAAAGCACTGGAATTATGTGTTAAAACTTTAAATATTATAGACCCATTTACTTAATTTCTAATACTGTTGTTGCTTATAATTAAATGGGATGTTTTCCATGAACCACGCATTACAGCAAATATATTGTTTATACAGATTAAATTTTCATCAAAAGGGATGCCTGGGTGGCTCAGTTGGTGAAGCAGCTGCCTTTGGCTCAGGTCATGATCCCAGCGTCCAGGAATCGAGTCCCGCATCGGGCTCCTTGCTCCGCCAGGATACTGCTTCTCCCTCTGCCTCTGCCTGCCATTCTGTCTGCCTGTGCTTGCTCTCTCGCCCACTCTCTCTGATAAAGAAATAAAATCTTATAATAAATAAATAAATTTTCATCAAAAAATAGTAAGTGTATTTTATTGCAGGATCCTGATAAGCATTTTGCAGATGAGAAAAGTGAAATTAGAAAAGTATGTCTCTTCAAATCCCTCATACAATATCTGGCCTAGATAGAAGGATATACTATCACAATTGAGGAAGATAATTGAGATTAATTAAAATGATAAACTTTACTATAGAGGGTTTTTTAAAAGTTTGCCACAGATTCAGATTCTTTTAAAATATATATCTATTTTGTGTAAAGAGAATGCACTGAGAAGTAAAAAGAAAGTGATATATCAGTGCTACCAACTAATGGCTATAATATCATCACCTTATTTATGAACAATGAAACAGTGTGCAATATTTAAATAAATTTAAATAAATTCCTATTTATTTTATATATTTTTTATAAATTTATATATATTTATATATATTTATAAATTTAAATAAATTCCTATTTATTTATTATTAAAGTAATTCCTCTAACAGTATGTTTTGAAGGTTGCTAGCAGGAAAGTGTTGTACTACATGGAAGTAATCAGAAAATGTGATCTAAAAGTCTGCTTTCAAGGGCGCCTGGGTGGCTCAGTGGGTTAAAATTCTGCTTTCAAGAAGCTATAACAGTAAGTACTGAGCATTAGCTATTATATGCTATGGATGAATAACTGAAATCTACATTTGAAACTAATGGTACACTATATGTTAACTAATTGAATTTTAAAAAGTTAATTAAAAGAACCCACTATTTTATAAAACAATATTCCCAACAGGCTCTTTTGCTTTAAAATACTCACTTTGTAATGAGAGTCATTACTTTTGTGTAGCCAATTCTTACATCACTGTTTATCCCTTCCCTGCTTTATCCCTTCCCAGTATCAATAAAGGCTCACTTGGGTTACCTAGAAGCCATGAGAAAGCTTGTAATAGATCTGGCTGGTTTTCACCAGCAATTTGACCACCATGTGCACAGGGAAGTCTATTGATAAAGGCTTTATTGCAATAAGTTGCAAATACATGGATGATTTTGAATTCTCTTTCTTGAGGTCTTGTTTCATGATAATCAATTTAGGGTGGCTTATTGGAATGGATGTTATTAACATATCTTCATAGTTATAAGTACATGGAATTGTAAAATAGATGAATGAATGTGGCATTACTGACAACTGTCCTCATTTTGAAATCAAATTACAGTGTACTAAGATGAGGAAGCAAAGCAGATTTGGGATTATGAGTGAAATAATTTAAAAAAGTCTTAGGGGTATGATCAGACTATTGGGTAATTCAGTAGAAAAATGTCAACTGATTGAGATTCTGTGTTCCCTGATTTCAGAGAGAAGTTAAGATAAATAAGTAACACGAGGAGACTAGGAAGCCAAACATAAGTGATACTTTTGTGCCAGGGTGTGTATACATCTGTTTATCTTCTTGCTTTACCACTAAGGTTGCTCCTAGAGGAGAGTTTAAATATGTGTTGGAGCTAATCTCTGTGGATTACACAAGAAACCACATCCTACAGCTCTCCCTGAAACACCGCTTATGATTTCAATGTAATTTGGTTTTTGCATTTTTAGAAATAACAAAATACTTTGCAAACTCATCTACTTTATTACCACCACAAGTGAGTCAACTGACTCCACATTTTATCACAGTGACAGTCACAGAGGAATGGAGGAATGAGTAGAGTTATCAATATATGTGCTTTTAAGAAGTATGACAGGGTAGCAGCTATTTCCAGGAACCAAAACATGGGTCAGCAGCTGTGCAGGAAAAGTGATGGAATAAATGACTCATTTCAGAGGAGTTCTATAACATATTAGTTCTATAATGTATCTTCAGCACCCAATTACCCGCTTTGATCTAAAGATAAGGATTTACAGTTAAGGTCCCATTTATGATTTGACTGGTAGGGCCTGAATCATTTTTACTATTGTTTTGACTATTACTTGAAACCTATAGTAGTACTTGGGATATGTGTTGTGTATTCTGTGAACATGTGCTAATTTTAGATTAGATAACTTCTGTCTAGAACCCCTGTTAATTTGTTTGTTTTTGTTTATTTGATAGTGGTTTCAGTAAATGGATATATCTGAAAAATTGCAAAGCCACTATTAAAATGAGTTATTATGATATATAGCATGGAATTGCACATTCCTCCTTTGAATCCAACAGAGCTTCACCATATCCTTAACAACTTGGGGAAAACATGCTAATATTTTTCTTTATAAAAATTTCTCCTGTTTGGCTGTGATGATTGTCATCAGCAGTAACTCCTCTGAAGGCTTTGTCAAAAGAGTTGAAAAAATTGGAAAGGTGTGAATGAAGCTGTTTGCTGAATATAAAGAAAAGAACATTGAAGTACAATTCACACTCTTACTTCTCCTTCTATGCTTTCAGGTGTTTGACATTTGAAAATTTTGCTTCTAGAAGAGATGCCATGTATAATTCGTACTTTATGGAGCAAGTTGCTTTTATAATTTTTTTTTTATTATTCTACCATTCAAGTATTTCCATTTAAATTAAATTCAATACAATTTAAAAAAAATCAAAAGTGCAGCCAGTATTCAATTCCTGAGCTAAATAATTTTAGAAAGCTTTGTGTTATTGAACCTACAGGGTTTTTCTGTAGTTTTAACTCTTTCTTTCTGTGATTTTCCCATTATTCACGTAAGTAACTGCAATATAACAGACATTGAGGATAAAGAAGGACTGAATAGAACAATCCTTGTCCTCATGAATTTGAGAATCTAGCAAGGGAGTCAAACAATTCAATCATTCAGAGACAATTTATTGAGTGCCTGGCCTAAGATGAGCACAACAAAATCCCAGCACAGAGGAATCATTTTAATGGGAGAGATAGATAATAGGTAAGCCAAATTAAAAAAAAAAAAAACGTACTGGTTTTTCTTTAATAGTGATGCATATTTGAACTAAATAAGCACATTTTAAAAAGAGCAGTGATTGAGAAGAGGCTTTTTAACTGAGTGGTCCGAAAGGGCCTCCCTGAAAAAGTCTGTTTTGAACAGATTTCTGAATAATATCAGCCAGGAAGCTGCGTAAAAATCTCACAGATGGGTGATTTTTCCAGTCAAAAAACTATAAAGGCTCCAAAGTCACAATAGAGCTATAAGTTTCTCTAATAAAGTAACTTCTGACAAAGAATGAGAAGAAATAACTAACCCAGGTTTGAAAGAAAAGGGACAGACTTTCTATGGAATTCATATTTAATTAAAGCTCTAAAGGACTAAAATACAATAGAGCAAAATTCTGGTCACGCTGATATACCTAATGAAAGTTCATAAACAAGGTGTGGGTAGCAAAGAGTGTGTGGGAATGTTGGTAAGAACAGTGGGGAAGAGTCATCCCTGAACATGTTCTTAAATGAAGCAATTCTTGTGTTGTTTTAAAGGGTAAATTGGAGTTTGCCTAAGTGATTAGAGAAGGATGCCTCAGCTTATGGAATTTCAAAGCCATAAAAATGTGATAAACTACTGCAGACATTTTCATGTATATTTGTTGTTGCTTCTAGTAATGGTGATCTAAAAACTCCTACTTAAGACAACTAAAAATCCAGACAAAATAGCTTTTAAAATTAAAAATATCAGTATGATTATAAAAATTAAGTGTGAGATTACTGGGCCTAAATACGAAATACAATGAGAGCCTAGAGATATATGCCCTGAAGCCATTTTAGCTATGAGAGCATTTGAAACTGCTAAAACACACTGAGCTGTGTTGTTAATAGACACTTGATACTAGAGAAACAAAATTCAAAATCCAGCAGCAATCAAATTTGAGGACTTTGGTACAACCCAAATTTAAGTTGAGATCCCCAAAGCACAAGGAGAAGCAGAAATAAGACTATAGCCTACCTTGCCTTCTGTGTAAACTGAGAAAGTCAATCACTGAATTTGGAGTATGATTGTCTTGTAGCGTCTCAGATATAAGAGAAAATCCTGCCAAGGAGGACCATACCATTATTATAGCTCTTAATTATCCCTACTCAATAAGAGTTTCAAATATAATGTCTTGAACATAGCAAAATGTAACAAAGCACACAAATAAAAACCATTAACAAGATTTGATAGACAAAATGGGATTAAGTATGATGTTAAAATGATCAATAAAGATTGTAAAATGGCTTGATTACTCTGCTCAAAGAAATGAGAGGGGAAGCAAATTGAACAAAAAACTGAAACTAAAAATGATATTGAGAAAGGTTTTATAAATGAACCAAATGGATACTCTAGAACATTAAGGATATGACAGCTAATTTAAGATACCACAGGGGTGCCTGGGTGGCTCACTTAATTAAACCTCCAATTCTTTTTCCTTTTTTTTTTTTTAACACCTTAATTTTATTTTATTTCTTTCATTTTGGCTCAGGTCATGATGTCAGGGTTGTGAAATAGAGCCCAGAGTTGGGCTCTGTGCTGAGCCTGGAGCCTGCTTAAGATTCTTTTCCGTTCTTTTTCTATCCCTCCCTGCGCTCTCACTTGCTCGCTCTCTCTTGCTTGCAGATAGATAGATAGATAGATAGATAATAGACAAAGCAAAATAAAAGCAGATTATGAAAATAAATATAAAGATTTTGAAATGAAAACAAGTTCAAAATAAAATAGAGAAGACCTACACAGCTAAAAGTTCATTCAGAAAATCTACTATTAAAGAAGTCAGTATGACACAATGTTAAGATATCAAACGATTTGAGCATGTACTTTACAGAAAGGGTAATCCAAATGGCCACTCATATATAAAAACTGTTTATCTTTATTATGAATCTGGAATTAAATTAAATTAAATTAAAAATGAATTAAAACCTAAAATGACATACTATTACACACTTACCATATTGGGCAACAGTAAAATTGTCTTGCAAGAATGTGAAAGAATGAAAGTGCCCATAATAAAAGCATTTGAGGTAAGTTGGACAATATTTAGGAAACTTAAAAATAAAAATAAAGATTTGGTCCATTCCTAGAAATACAACATGGAACTAAATGAATATTTTCACCAGGATATGCAAACAGATGATTATAGCTATTTCATTCATAACTGCAGATCAGTAGTGGTCTATTTGCACAATGTTACATTAAATAAGAGAGAATATTAACAAACTGGGAGGAGGGGCTAGGTTGTTATCATAAACAGATCTTTTATGGTGCTGATTATGTTCTATTTCTCAAAATCTTTAAGTTAAAAAAGTTTTCAAATTTATATCTAGATAGATAGATGATAGATAGACAGATATCCCAGAAGCTGTAATGCTAGGCTAAGACCAGGCTTTAAAGGGCTTTGCTATACTCTACTAAATACTTGAAACCATTCATTATATCATAGCTCAGTGTTCAAATCTCCATTTGTTTCCTCAGTTTCCTAATATTTATCTTAAGGTGACCTGATCCAGACTTTTGATCACCTTTGTCTAAATATTTCTATTTTAACAAAGTCCTTTTTAAAACTGAGAGACTAAAACTTAGAAAAATACTCTGATTGTTATCTCACTAGAGTGGAAAATATATAGTTACCCATTAACTAATGATATCCATGTCTACATTAGATCCATGACATTTTTAATTCTTGGGAGCTTTTGGTTAAATGAATTTTTTAAGCTTCTTTTAAATGAAGCTTTAAGCCATCCCACATGAATAAAATTAAAGAACTAAATGAAAACAGGCCAAGTATTTACAGAGTAATAGAATGTGCAGTGGGAAGAGTACAATTCTGAAATCATAAAGCCTAAATTAGTGTGATGCATCTTTACTAGCCATGTAATCATAAACCAGTTATCTAAATGTGTTAGCCTCAGTTTTTTCACCCATGAAATGGTGATGATAATACTTATTATGCAGAGTTGTTGTGTGGATGTGATGAAGCATGGAGCATGAGAGTCTCATATTCCATGCTAAAATGATAGCTTTTTTTTTAAAGATTTTATTTATTTATCAGAGAGAGAGAGGGGGAGAGAGCGAGCACAGGCACACAGAATGGCAGGCAGAGGCAGAGGGAGAAGCAGGCTCCCTGCTGAGCAAGGAGTCCGATGTGGGACTCGATAGCTATTTTTATACTTATAATATACTTATGATAATTCTAATAATAGTAATTAAATTGTTCAAAATGGTAATATTCATTTATATTGAGGCATTGTATTGACTATTCATAGACACATTTACCAAAATAAATTTCATTTTACTTTACCCCTCTGAGGATATATATTCCCTAATTCAATATGAATCTCATTATGAATAATAATTATCATAATAAATATGCTGATTTTTTTTCTATTTATTTTTAGGGAAGTATCCTTTACTGTTGAACATAAAGAAACGTAAGCAAGTCTGTCTTATTCAAAATTTGCATGCTGCTTTCTTACGAAACTAGATTATAGAGTTGTATGAAATAAATTCATGCAGTTAAGACATTTATGTTTGGAAAACTGGGTGGTCAGTTTAGTATTTCAAAAGAAGATTTTAAATTTAAACCTTAAAACTGAGCTCTTTCAGCCTTATTTATAGACCATCCTTCATGCTTCATAAGTACTCCTTCATTGTACACTAAGTAATAGTTTTTGTCACAGTGTATATAGTGAAAATGGATTTTATATTCTATTATTTCAGAGTTAGTTGCAGTTTCTACTTCCTTACTTCCTTTTTTGAAAAATAGATTAATTCTACAAAAAGTTTTTGCCAGCTTTATTGAAAAAAAATCGACATATTATAATTTGTAAATTTAAGAAATGATTTCTTATAACATTGCAAACTTTTAACATTGTGTAAATTTTGTACAATTTGATAAATTGGTATACATCTTTATTGCAATACAATCTACATAAAAATGTTAATACATCTATTACCTCGTATAGTTGCCACTGTTTTTTATGCATGTATCATAAGGAATTTTAAGATCTACTCTCTTAGCAACTTTTATGTATATAGTATGGTAGAGATAAACTTCAGAGGTCTTGTGGATTTTGTTCCAGACTGCCTCAATAAAGTGATTATCTCAATAAACTAAGTCAAATTATTATTATTTTTTTTTGGTTTCCCAGTGCATATAAAAAATAAACACTATACCGTACTGTTCAAAAGCATTATGTTTTTAAAGAAAAACAAAGTATATACCTTAAGTAAACTAGTTCTGAGTTTTCAGTGGGTCATAATTACTGATCAAAGATCACCATAACAAATACAATAATCATGAAAAAACTTGAAATATTGCAAGAAATACCAACAGGTGACAGAGAGACACAAAATGAACAAATGTTGTTAGAAAAATGGTGGCAGCAGAACTCTTTTATACAAGATTGCTATAAACTTTCAACTTGTAAGAATGTGATATATGCAAAGTTTAATAAAGGGAAGCACAATTTAAAAAGTATGTATATTTTATTAACTATGATCATCATGCTGTACATTAGATCCCCAGAACTTTTTCATATTATAGTTGCAAGTTTGCAGCCTTTGACCACCTTACTCCACCCTAGGTTCACCCCTTGTCAACTCAACTCTAAGTTTCCATTAGTTTGCCTTTTCCTCAGATTCTGTATGTAAGGGATATCATAATACATAAATTAAAAAATATATATAAAATCTTTTAAATATTTCACTTAGTATAACACCTTCAAGATCCATCCATGCTGTTGTAAATGGCAGTATTTCTTAATTTTTCATGGTTAAGTAGTATTCCATAGTATATATTTACCATACTTAGTTTATTCATTTATCCATTAATGGATACTGAAGTTATTTCCATCTCTTGCTTAGAGTTAATAATGTGATAATAAACATAAGAGTGCAGATATGTCTTTGAAAAGTGACTTCGTTTCCTTTAGATATATCCCTAGAAGTGGGATTACTGAATCATATGGTAATTTTACTTTTAATAATATGAATAATCTCCATACTGTTTTTCATACAAAATTACATCCCTATCACAGTGCATAAATTCCCCATTTTCCCCAATATTTACCAAAATTTGTTAGTTTCAATTTTTTGGTAGTATATATTCTAATAGGTAGTAATATCTTGCTGTGTTTTTCAGAGGTAAACAACAACAACAAGAACATAATGACTTTGCCCGGAGTTTTTTACATTGAGCACTTTTTAATGCTCCTGTTGGTAATTTATATAACTTTTTTGAAAAAAAAAAAAAGTCTATTGAAATCCTTTTGCTATTTTTTTAATTATATATATTTTTTCTATTTGTATCTGTTGGTTATTAACCTCTTTTCAGATATAAGATTTGTAAGTATTTTCTTACATTCTGTGGATTGTGTTTTCATTCTCTCAAAGGCAGTTGCTCTTAGAGTCTGCACATGGCACTTGGGGCCTGCTGGTCGTTGGCGACTGCCCTCTGTACCTTGGGTCTAACAGCTGCGGGGCATCAAGATGAGCACGTCTCTTGTTCTAGGACTTAATGTAGTTTGGGGCACATGGTAAGCAATAATCACTTCTTTAGTTGATCCAAGTGTTGGACCTTTCTTATTTATTCTACTACCACAATTTACTTGTTCTAAGAGTTGTCCCCCCCCCCATTTTAATATCTCTTAAGGTGGCACTCACCTTACACTTGATGACATATCCTAGTTTAACTGACAGCATTTCTCTTTCTTAGTCGAACATAAACTATAGTGCATCTTACCCTTGATGAAAGCTAGGATGCAATTAAATACTCTATTATGGTTACGATTCTGATATTTATGTTTAGGTTCTGTTTTATGAGTAGGTTCAGGATCAGGGTTAGCTTTAGGGTTACGATTTTGTTCAGGATCACGGTTTGCGTCAGAGTTAGGTTTACAGTCTGGGTTAGGGTCAGTGTTAAGGTCAAGGCCAGAGTCAGGTTTAAGTTTAAGAAATGACAAAGGCAAATTTCAGAGTTAGGGTTATGATCATGGTCAGGGAGAGGTTCGGGATTATGGTTAAAGTGTGGTTAGGGTTATGGTAGAGGTAGGTTGAGGGTTAGGGTTAGACCAGGTTAGGGTCAGTGTCAGGGATAATGTTAGGGGTTAGTTTTAGGGTTAGGTTCAGTGTTAGTTTTCGGGTCAGGGCCCGTGTTAGTGTCAGGGAGGGTTAGGTTTAGGGATAGAGTTAGGGTCAGGCTCACATTCAGTGTCAGGTTAGTGTTAGGGTCAGGGTCAGGGTCACTTTTAGGTTCAGGGTTAGGTTTCTGGTGTTTGCCTGAGTCAGGGTCATGGTGAAGTCTAGGGCCAGTGTCAGGTTTATGGTCAGGATCAGGTATTGGTTTAAAGTCCACATTAGTGTCAACGACAGGGTTATGTAGTAGTCAGTGTTAGAGTAATGGATTGGATTAGGATCGTAACCATAATAGAGTATTTAATTGCATCCTAGCTTTCATCAAGGGTAAGATGCACTATAGTTTATGTTTGACTAAGAAACAGAAATGCTGTCAGTTAAACTAGGATATGTCATCAAGTGCAAGGTGAGTGCCACATTAAGAGATATTAAAATGGGGGGGGGGACAACTCTTAGAACAAGTAAATTGTGGTAGTAGTATAAATAAGAAAGGTCCCACACTTGGATCTACTAAAGAAGTAATTATTGCTTACCATGTGCCCCAAACTATATTAAGTCCTAGAACAAGAGACGTGCTCATCTTGATGCCCCGCAGCTGTTAGACCCAAGGTACAGAGGGCAGTAGCCAAAACCAGCAGGCCCCAATTGCCATGTGCAGACTCTAAGAGCAACTGCCTTTGAGAGAGGAAACGGTTGAGAGTGGGCTTTCAGAGGTAGAGAATTACTAGCTGGGAAAGTAGGACAATTGACAAGAATTGGAATTGATGCCCCTACAT
Organism: Mustela nivalis; assembly: GCF_964662115.1. NCBI lineage: Eukaryota > Metazoa > Chordata > Mammalia > Carnivora > Mustelidae > Mustela > Mustela nivalis. The sequence continues at coordinate 20,566 of NW_028133776.1, read as the reverse complement.
GACAGAGTTGGTGAAACTTCCCTTCTCAGAGATCTTGAAGCTCCTCAGAAATGAATTTTTCATTTTGGACAGAACATTCAGGATAAATATGATCTGTTCGAGTTCCTGGTTCTCTCATCCGTAATGTTTCTTAAGCTTCACTGGCACAAGAAAAGGGTTTTGATAGTCCAGGGAAAATCCTGACAAAAGCAAAGCAAGGTATCTATGAAAAACTAACCACTCAGTGGAGAACAACAGATAAAGGACCAGGCTGACCTGACCCTGCAGGATAGGTAAGGTTTGTCTGGCAACAGGGGTAGAGGGGAAGTACCCATCTCCTGCTAGAAGAGCTAGAGAAGACCCGTTCCGGAGAGACCACCAGGAGAGGAGAGCAGTAGGTGCTAATGATGAAGAATATTTTAATCAGCAGAGATGGTCAAAATGACAAAGTTCCATGATCAGAGTAAACATATGGGATTTAAAAATAAATAATAAAAAAAAGATTTTTTTGAAAGGACATTTTTTTAAAGGAATTTAACAAAAGTCCTTTTAAAGAGACAATTGGCTGTTTAAACCAATAGTACAACTCACTGAGAGAATCGCCGCATTATTTATTGGGGTCGAAAGGACCTGGAATGTAGAAAGACCCATTCTGCAGAGGAAAAAATAGAATCACTAACAGGCCTCATGCCTTGCACAGCCAGTGGCTAGAATCCCTGCCTCATGAGACCCTGTGCTAGAAGGCCGCTAGAACCATCTCAACGATGTTAGTCTTTCTTGGAAGCCAACAAGTGTTTGCCCACTTAAGAGCACGGTAACAATCAGTCACGTTATGTTATAATAATTGTCGATATCTTTAAAAGCCTTGTCAAGTTCCTTTTTGAGTAACCCTCACCCCACCCTTAGAGAAATTTATCTGTGGTTCACCTCTTTGAAATACCTCATTGTTGTTCCACATTTACCATAGCCAAAAAACAAAAAGAAAAAAAAAACTTTTTATTAACAAAGTGTTCAGAAGGGGGCGCCACTGTAAACAATGAGAGTTTTCGCTGCCGGGACAATTCTGTTGCAGAAACAGTTGAAAGCAATCAGGTCAGACAGAGCCAAGGGCTGGAGGGATTTTTAAAATTACAAAAACCGAACCAAATCTAACCAAAACAAAAATCAAAAATCAAAACCAATGGCCAAGATTTCAAGTTTGCTACTAAAGGTATGCCATTCTCCTAAGACATGCGAGTGACTTGACCAATATATATATATTTATATTTGAAGAAGAAGGAACTATTTGATGCAGCAAATCCACGTTGGTTAAAAATTACCAGATATGGGGGCTCCTGGGTGGCTCAGTGGTTTAGGCCTCTGCCTTCGGCTCAGGTCATGATTTCAGGGTCCTGGGATGGAGCCCCACATCGGGCTCTCTGCTCAGCGGGGAGCCTGCTTTCCCCCTCTCTCTATGCCTCCCTCTCTACCTACTTGTGATCTGTCTGTCAACTGGGTAAATAAAATCTTTAAAAAAAGAATTACTAGATGTGAAATACATCTTTATTTGTGTACAGTATTATACATTAGTCTGTATTATAGTAAATAAGTACTTTGGACAGATGTAAATATGCTGTAATAAACAATGTTTTTCTTCTTTCCTTTAGTCCTTTTTACTTGTAAAACTAGCCACAAATACCATGCCTCCCCCAAAATAATTTTTAATCCAAATTTATCTCTAAATGAATTTATTGCACAGAAAAATATATATATATATATATACACTTACAGTAGACATGTTCAAATATAGTTACACAACAGCAGGGCCCTATATGTAAGCAGTATAGTTGTTTTGTTTTGTTTTGTTTTGTTTTTTTCTTTAAAAAAAAGAGTTTATGTGAAATATTGGAATTTTATTTCCAGGCCTAGTATTTCAAGACAGTTAACTACACTTACGGTGTCAACAGCCTCTTGTTGGCAGTATGATTTTATCGGCTCCATGGAATAACAGCAAGAATATACTATTGCTTCTTTCTTTTATGACACACACAGAAAAAAAAAATTGACACATTTGCTCAAGACCAACCAGAATTATTTTAACCTATCAAAATTGATGGGAGGCCTTCACTGCCAAAGTCACTGCTGGGTTTTCACAATTCATTGCAGACAATCTGCTACTCCCATTAGGATAAAGGAGAGAAGAGTCATAATCAGGGAAGAAAGCTGGATTTATACTTGTAATTATCATTGAATTATTTAGCCTGCTATAGGATTATTATTATTAGTGTCATTTGATAATTTTCTCTCATTTTATTAAACACAACTGTGAGTAATTACCCTACCTAATATTTCTCTGTATTGGCTGACTAGCTAGCAAACATTCATGAAAATATCCATTAGCCACACACATAAAATGCTGCATTATGATGCTGTTGAATCAGAACATACCACTACCTGATTCTGTAGCTCTTTGAGTATTTGCAAATCAATTAATTCTATGTTTATTGGATTCTTCCCATACAATTAGAAAATTTATAATAGAGTCCATGAACATTATTAGTTTTACCATTTTAAACCAGCAATCACACTTTGATTTTTACAACAAAAGCAGAAATATAAACACACACATTTGGATCAGTTTTCTGTTAGTCTGTCTGGACTTCAAAATCCTATTCCTCAAGATAATGCACACCAAAGTTCTGGATTAAACAAGAAATTAGATGGCACCTGAACACTTGGTTTAATATTCTCCAAAGGACTATGCAACTTATTTCTTACATTATGACATTGTTTTACAGAGCTCCACACTTTTATAATGTTAGTATTTTTAATAATCAATAAAGTCAATTAATCATGATTAAAAATCAAACATAAAAATTTCTACTTTTTGCTTTTGCCCCCTCCATTTAGAACTTATTTATAGCCTGATAATTCAAAGGTCCCTATGTTTATGAGAGTCTGGACAGAAATAGCTCTGAGATCCCATTCAGAACTTGATATTAATCTAAGTCTTTAGGCTCCATTCATCCTGAGAGCAAAGAGTAGGACAAAGGATTTGAGTACTGTTAGTTTATCTGGGAGATTACCCAAGGTAGAAAAGAATGGGAAAGTGATACAGTGAAGAAGCAACTTTGTCAAAGAGGTACATTGTTGATATAATTGTTGTGGATAGAAAATGAAGGCTTGCTTTATCTGAAAGGTCCTGAGAAACTTCTTTAAGTTGTCCTCATGAAGACCTGAAAACTGACAATTTTACCTATGGTTCTTATTTCCACTTCACTGAGTGCTGTCCTCAGAGGACATTAACTCTCCTACACTTTTGGGTTGTGTTGGAGACATTCTAAAATGAGAGAGAGAACATGAGATGCTATCAGTGTTAAGGAACTGCAATTTCCCATGGAACTATCCACCACAGGTTTGGCTATAATCAGGTGTTGGGCCTTGATATCAGAGGGATTTGAGGCAGTATCATTTTAGGTTAATCATTATATCTGAAATTTCCAAAAACTTCAACTGATGAAACTTTGATTATAAATCTATAAATATAACAATAAATCTACAGTATTCAAATTATTTTCATAGAAATACACAAACAAAGCATCAATTGATTAATATTTAAATGTTACAAAATACTGAACTGAAAGGATTTGGTCATAGAACAACGTGTAAGAAGTAGAACTTAGGTTTAGGTTAGAACTCAGGATGCATTTGAGACTCAGTTAAGAAATTGAATGGAGGGACGCCTGGGTGGCTCAGTGGGTTAAGCCACTGTCTTCAGCTCAGGTCATGATCCCAGGGTCCTGGGACCGAGCCCCAAATCAGGCTCTCTGCTCAGCAGGGAGCCTGCTTCCTCATCTCTCTCTGCCTGCCTCTCTGCCTGCTTGTCATCTCTCTCTGTCATATAAATAAATAAATAAAATCTTAAAAAAAACAAATTGAATGGATGTCTGACTATCTTATAGGTTTGCTAAAAATCAGTGACTTTGTGTTCATGTGTGGCTATGCAGGAATTTTTAACTTTCTCTAAGAAGTTATTAGATTTGATTATATAATGGCAGTAAAGGATGGGGAAAAGCAAAGTACAAACCCCATAAAGACAAAGACACTGAGTATGAGAAAAGAGTAATAGATAAGAAGAATCAATGCATTTGAGGAAAATGGGAATTGAAATACACAATGATTGTTGATTTTTTTAGATGGAGAAAACAAAACTAGCTTGCAAGAAGGAAATAACAGAAGACATGTTGTGATGTGATACAGAATCCTGGAAAAGGCAGTAACGTGGAATAAAGGAGTAGGGAGAGCATATCAGGTAATTTGGATAGGAAGGAGTTAGGAGATAATTGCTTGATAAATTTTATATGGCCCACTTAAATGCACAGATTTCTCTTCTTTAATTTATATGGAGAACAGGGTGTCCTTTCTCTTCCCTTTCAGAGCACCAGAGGTGTACTCTTTCAGACTGAAAACCTGAAAAGCTCAGGACTCAGTTGCTTAAGCACAGCTGAGAGGACATATTTCAATTAAGATTTACATTTTGCTGTAGGTAGTAGACTGTCAAAAGTGGTTTAACCATATTTTTTCATTTAACAAGAAGACTACAGAGAGTGTTTTCTGGTGTTGGTTCAGAGTCTTAAGAAAGTCAAGTGAAGTATCTTAGAGGTTTTCATGGCTTTTTATTCACAGTTGCAAAAATTGCTGTTGGAGTTCTCACTTTTGAGCCCACATTTCTGGCAGAAAAATAGAGGTAAAAGAGAATGATATCTTGTACGACTGATACTTTGTCATATGGTTACAATGTAACTAGAAAAGAGACAATAAATATTTGATGTTGTTTTAAGTTTCCTTGTTGTCAATCCCTCAGTGCTTTCTGATATTAAAGAAAAAAGTAGATGGATATTGACCTGGCAACTATCAACACCTGTCAGTCTCTCTTGGATAACCAATATCTCTATAATCTCTTCTTCCCAGTAAAAAAAAAAAAATAAAATATATTCATAACCCACACTGTGCCATCTCAAGTCACTGCACCAAGATAAAATTACAATGATTTTCAGTTGTTCCAAATGGACAGAATACCCTTCCTTATGATATCATGTCTTATAAGATAGATAATTGGCTTGCTACCAATATACCCAGATGTGACTGTGGAAGAGACAGGAAAAAAATAATAATATTTATTTATTCCTTGGGTTGACCCTGTTTACACAGATGCATTACTATTAGAAAAGGTTGGTTTGGGACATTGGAATGAATTTACTTAATGGGTTTGTATTTACTTAATTGGGTTGGAGGAAATTTTAAATTTCTACAAAAATTATTAGAATTCTATCTTATTCTCTTTTGTTAATTTTTACATGTTAACAAAGCCAACATTTTTGTCTAGCAGACAAGATCTTAAATCCTAACAAAACTCAATTTTTTCCTCTTATTTTTAAGTTTGAGAGCCTCATGTTCTCTCATGCTGCTATAAATACAACTCAAAAAGAAAAAAGGAGCTAAATGGGGCAGTAAGACCAGACTTTTCATTTTATTTTATTTATCTTATTTTTAATTAAAAATTAAAGATTGTATTTATTTATTTGAGAGAGAGAGAGAGCATGAGTGGGGCAGGGGGATGTAGCGGCAGAGAGAGACTGAGAAGTATACTCCCTAATGAGCAAAAAGCCCGATATGGAGCTCGATCCCAGGATCCTGACTGAGATCATGACCAGAGACAAAGGCAGATACATGTGCAAAATCCCTTTTTTTCTGGGAAACAATACTTTACAAGAGATGTTTGGAAAAGTACTGGGGGATCAACTTTAATTGGAGATACAAAAATTTAATTGACTTTTGTAAAGCTACAGGGATCCAAATGATGGGAATCCCAGCCCGTTTAGGTTGTGGACCACAGAGTATTCTTCTCTGTAATATTTTATTTTCTTCCATGTCTACTAACTCCAGGCCAAATTCACTGATCTCTTTTTAGATAGTGCAAAACATGGCAAAGAATACCAAACAAGTGCCCAATATTCTACATTTATTACATCATTTCTAACATATAGAAGTGTGTTATCAAGGCTGGTTCTGTGAACAAACCTAGTTATGCTAAAGTGTGTTTTGTTCTCCAAGAAATTAAATGCATGATTATCACACAATTATAAAATACTTGTGTCAAGAATTTTTATTCAAAAATTAATAAGAGAAGCAGATATTAAAACTAGTTCACATGGTTATTTGGGATATAAGCAGAGTTGTGCAGCAGAAGTGCTCTGGGCCCATAATTTGGGTTATAGAATTTATGTTCTCTAATGAAAAATCACTAACTTACATTATTGTTAACAAGAATCTTGTGCATTACCATCAGTTTTCTACATTACAACCTCTTGCTCTACAGTTTGTAAATAACTTTGTCAATAGCAAGCTAATAAACGGGGTGACTCCAATGGATTGAGATAATCTCCAGAGTTTCTGCTACATAATGCCCAGGACTCCATTGAAAGGACACCTAAGAATTTATTTTGCCCAGAACTTTGATCATTTTTTTCACTGCCCTTACCTATTTTCCAAACCTAGTCCTTTTGCTTCACCTTTCAGTCTATGGACAACCCTGTATCTATCTGACTGACTTGTTAATTCTGGGAATGTTTTGCAGGTTAATTTGCTTGCCAGAGGTGGTTCCTCTAATTGATGTCTAAGAACCCTAATTAGTTAAGAAAACTTTTTTTTATATTTTCATTGCTACTTATTATTATTATTATTGCTAATATCTCTATTATAAATAATTCACAAGGGCATCTTTCTGACAAAAGACAAAGAGCTGGCTATTAGTAGAAAAAGTACAGTTGACTCTGTCAGTGAAATTGGTAAAGGGATTTGAGAAAATGAGGCAAAGCACTGGAATTATGTGTTAAAACTTTAAATATTATAGACCCATTTACTTAATTTCTAATACTGTTGTTGCTTATAATTAAATGGGATGTTTTCCATGAACCACGCATTACAGCAAATATATTGTTTATACAGATTAAATTTTCATCAAAAGGGATGCCTGGGTGGCTCAGTTGGTGAAGCAGCTGCCTTTGGCTCAGGTCATGATCCCAGCGTCCAGGAATCGAGTCCCGCATCGGGCTCCTTGCTCCGCCAGGATACTGCTTCTCCCTCTGCCTCTGCCTGCCATTCTGTCTGCCTGTGCTTGCTCTCTCGCCCACTCTCTCTGATAAAGAAATAAAATCTTATAATAAATAAATAAATTTTCATCAAAAAATAGTAAGTGTATTTTATTGCAGGATCCTGATAAGCATTTTGCAGATGAGAAAAGTGAAATTAGAAAAGTATGTCTCTTCAAATCCCTCATACAATATCTGGCCTAGATAGAAGGATATACTATCACAATTGAGGAAGATAATTGAGATTAATTAAAATGATAAACTTTACTATAGAGGGTTTTTTAAAAGTTTGCCACAGATTCAGATTCTTTTAAAATATATATCTATTTTGTGTAAAGAGAATGCACTGAGAAGTAAAAAGAAAGTGATATATCAGTGCTACCAACTAATGGCTATAATATCATCACCTTATTTATGAACAATGAAACAGTGTGCAATATTTAAATAAATTTAAATAAATTCCTATTTATTTTATATATTTTTTATAAATTTATATATATTTATATATATTTATAAATTTAAATAAATTCCTATTTATTTATTATTAAAGTAATTCCTCTAACAGTATGTTTTGAAGGTTGCTAGCAGGAAAGTGTTGTACTACATGGAAGTAATCAGAAAATGTGATCTAAAAGTCTGCTTTCAAGGGCGCCTGGGTGGCTCAGTGGGTTAAAATTCTGCTTTCAAGAAGCTATAACAGTAAGTACTGAGCATTAGCTATTATATGCTATGGATGAATAACTGAAATCTACATTTGAAACTAATGGTACACTATATGTTAACTAATTGAATTTTAAAAAGTTAATTAAAAGAACCCACTATTTTATAAAACAATATTCCCAACAGGCTCTTTTGCTTTAAAATACTCACTTTGTAATGAGAGTCATTACTTTTGTGTAGCCAATTCTTACATCACTGTTTATCCCTTCCCTGCTTTATCCCTTCCCAGTATCAATAAAGGCTCACTTGGGTTACCTAGAAGCCATGAGAAAGCTTGTAATAGATCTGGCTGGTTTTCACCAGCAATTTGACCACCATGTGCACAGGGAAGTCTATTGATAAAGGCTTTATTGCAATAAGTTGCAAATACATGGATGATTTTGAATTCTCTTTCTTGAGGTCTTGTTTCATGATAATCAATTTAGGGTGGCTTATTGGAATGGATGTTATTAACATATCTTCATAGTTATAAGTACATGGAATTGTAAAATAGATGAATGAATGTGGCATTACTGACAACTGTCCTCATTTTGAAATCAAATTACAGTGTACTAAGATGAGGAAGCAAAGCAGATTTGGGATTATGAGTGAAATAATTTAAAAAAGTCTTAGGGGTATGATCAGACTATTGGGTAATTCAGTAGAAAAATGTCAACTGATTGAGATTCTGTGTTCCCTGATTTCAGAGAGAAGTTAAGATAAATAAGTAACACGAGGAGACTAGGAAGCCAAACATAAGTGATACTTTTGTGCCAGGGTGTGTATACATCTGTTTATCTTCTTGCTTTACCACTAAGGTTGCTCCTAGAGGAGAGTTTAAATATGTGTTGGAGCTAATCTCTGTGGATTACACAAGAAACCACATCCTACAGCTCTCCCTGAAACACCGCTTATGATTTCAATGTAATTTGGTTTTTGCATTTTTAGAAATAACAAAATACTTTGCAAACTCATCTACTTTATTACCACCACAAGTGAGTCAACTGACTCCACATTTTATCACAGTGACAGTCACAGAGGAATGGAGGAATGAGTAGAGTTATCAATATATGTGCTTTTAAGAAGTATGACAGGGTAGCAGCTATTTCCAGGAACCAAAACATGGGTCAGCAGCTGTGCAGGAAAAGTGATGGAATAAATGACTCATTTCAGAGGAGTTCTATAACATATTAGTTCTATAATGTATCTTCAGCACCCAATTACCCGCTTTGATCTAAAGATAAGGATTTACAGTTAAGGTCCCATTTATGATTTGACTGGTAGGGCCTGAATCATTTTTACTATTGTTTTGACTATTACTTGAAACCTATAGTAGTACTTGGGATATGTGTTGTGTATTCTGTGAACATGTGCTAATTTTAGATTAGATAACTTCTGTCTAGAACCCCTGTTAATTTGTTTGTTTTTGTTTATTTGATAGTGGTTTCAGTAAATGGATATATCTGAAAAATTGCAAAGCCACTATTAAAATGAGTTATTATGATATATAGCATGGAATTGCACATTCCTCCTTTGAATCCAACAGAGCTTCACCATATCCTTAACAACTTGGGGAAAACATGCTAATATTTTTCTTTATAAAAATTTCTCCTGTTTGGCTGTGATGATTGTCATCAGCAGTAACTCCTCTGAAGGCTTTGTCAAAAGAGTTGAAAAAATTGGAAAGGTGTGAATGAAGCTGTTTGCTGAATATAAAGAAAAGAACATTGAAGTACAATTCACACTCTTACTTCTCCTTCTATGCTTTCAGGTGTTTGACATTTGAAAATTTTGCTTCTAGAAGAGATGCCATGTATAATTCGTACTTTATGGAGCAAGTTGCTTTTATAATTTTTTTTTTATTATTCTACCATTCAAGTATTTCCATTTAAATTAAATTCAATACAATTTAAAAAAAATCAAAAGTGCAGCCAGTATTCAATTCCTGAGCTAAATAATTTTAGAAAGCTTTGTGTTATTGAACCTACAGGGTTTTTCTGTAGTTTTAACTCTTTCTTTCTGTGATTTTCCCATTATTCACGTAAGTAACTGCAATATAACAGACATTGAGGATAAAGAAGGACTGAATAGAACAATCCTTGTCCTCATGAATTTGAGAATCTAGCAAGGGAGTCAAACAATTCAATCATTCAGAGACAATTTATTGAGTGCCTGGCCTAAGATGAGCACAACAAAATCCCAGCACAGAGGAATCATTTTAATGGGAGAGATAGATAATAGGTAAGCCAAATTAAAAAAAAAAAAACGTACTGGTTTTTCTTTAATAGTGATGCATATTTGAACTAAATAAGCACATTTTAAAAAGAGCAGTGATTGAGAAGAGGCTTTTTAACTGAGTGGTCCGAAAGGGCCTCCCTGAAAAAGTCTGTTTTGAACAGATTTCTGAATAATATCAGCCAGGAAGCTGCGTAAAAATCTCACAGATGGGTGATTTTTCCAGTCAAAAAACTATAAAGGCTCCAAAGTCACAATAGAGCTATAAGTTTCTCTAATAAAGTAACTTCTGACAAAGAATGAGAAGAAATAACTAACCCAGGTTTGAAAGAAAAGGGACAGACTTTCTATGGAATTCATATTTAATTAAAGCTCTAAAGGACTAAAATACAATAGAGCAAAATTCTGGTCACGCTGATATACCTAATGAAAGTTCATAAACAAGGTGTGGGTAGCAAAGAGTGTGTGGGAATGTTGGTAAGAACAGTGGGGAAGAGTCATCCCTGAACATGTTCTTAAATGAAGCAATTCTTGTGTTGTTTTAAAGGGTAAATTGGAGTTTGCCTAAGTGATTAGAGAAGGATGCCTCAGCTTATGGAATTTCAAAGCCATAAAAATGTGATAAACTACTGCAGACATTTTCATGTATATTTGTTGTTGCTTCTAGTAATGGTGATCTAAAAACTCCTACTTAAGACAACTAAAAATCCAGACAAAATAGCTTTTAAAATTAAAAATATCAGTATGATTATAAAAATTAAGTGTGAGATTACTGGGCCTAAATACGAAATACAATGAGAGCCTAGAGATATATGCCCTGAAGCCATTTTAGCTATGAGAGCATTTGAAACTGCTAAAACACACTGAGCTGTGTTGTTAATAGACACTTGATACTAGAGAAACAAAATTCAAAATCCAGCAGCAATCAAATTTGAGGACTTTGGTACAACCCAAATTTAAGTTGAGATCCCCAAAGCACAAGGAGAAGCAGAAATAAGACTATAGCCTACCTTGCCTTCTGTGTAAACTGAGAAAGTCAATCACTGAATTTGGAGTATGATTGTCTTGTAGCGTCTCAGATATAAGAGAAAATCCTGCCAAGGAGGACCATACCATTATTATAGCTCTTAATTATCCCTACTCAATAAGAGTTTCAAATATAATGTCTTGAACATAGCAAAATGTAACAAAGCACACAAATAAAAACCATTAACAAGATTTGATAGACAAAATGGGATTAAGTATGATGTTAAAATGATCAATAAAGATTGTAAAATGGCTTGATTACTCTGCTCAAAGAAATGAGAGGGGAAGCAAATTGAACAAAAAACTGAAACTAAAAATGATATTGAGAAAGGTTTTATAAATGAACCAAATGGATACTCTAGAACATTAAGGATATGACAGCTAATTTAAGATACCACAGGGGTGCCTGGGTGGCTCACTTAATTAAACCTCCAATTCTTTTTCCTTTTTTTTTTTTTAACACCTTAATTTTATTTTATTTCTTTCATTTTGGCTCAGGTAATGATGTCAGGGTTGTGAAATAGAGCCCAGAGTTGGGCTCTGTGCTGAGCCTGGAGCCTGCTTAAGATTCTTTTCCGTTCTTTTTCTATCCCTCCCTGCGCTCTCACTTGCTCGCTCTCTCTTGCTTGCAAATAGATAGATAGATAGATAGATAGATAGATAGTTAATAGACAAAGCAAAATAAAAGCAGATTATGAAAATAAATATAAAGATTTTGAAATGAAAACAAGTTCAAAATAAAATAGACAAGACCTACACAGCTAAAAGTTCATTCAGAAAATCTACTATTAAAGAAGTCAGTCAGTATGGGGCACCTGGCTGGCTCAGTGGGTTAAGCTGCTGCCTTCGGCTCAGGTCATGATCTCAGGGTCCTGGGATCGAGTCCCGCATCGGGCTCTCTGCTCAGCAGGGAGCCTGCTTCCCTCTCTCTCTCTCTGCCTGCCTCTCTGCCTACTTGTGATCTCTCTGTCAAATAAATAAATAAAATCTTTAAAAAAAAAAGAAGTCAGTATGACACAATGTTAAGATATCAAACGATTTGAGCATGTACTTTACAGAAAGGGTAATCCAAATGGCCACTCATATATAAAAACTGTTTATCTTTATTATAAACCTGGAATTAAATTAAATTAAATTAAAAATAAATTAAAACCTAAAATGACATACTATTACACACTTACCATATTGGGCAACAGTAAAATTGTCTTGCAAGAATGTGAAAGAATGAAAGTGCCCATAATAAAAGCATTTGAGTTAAGTTGGACAATATTTAGGAAACTTAAAAATAAAAATAAAGATTTGGTCCATTCCTTGAAATACAACATGGAACTAAATGAATATTTTCACCAGGATATGCAAACAGATGATTATAGCTATTTCATTCATAACTGCAGATCAGTAGTGGTCTATTTGCACAATGTTACATTAAATAAGAGAGAATATTAACAAACTGGGAGGAGGGGCTAGGTTGTTATCATAAACAGATCTTTTATGGTGCTGATTATGTTCTATTTCTCAAAATCTTTAAGTTAAAAAAGTTTTCAAATTTATATCTAGATAGATAGATGATAGATAGACAGATATCCCAGAAGCTGCAATGCTAGGCTAAGACCAGGCTTTAAAGGGCTTTGCTATACTATACTAAATACTTGAAACCATTCATTATATCATAGCTCAGTGTTCAAATCTCCATTTGTTTCCTCAGTTTCCTAATATTTATCTTAAGGTGACCTGATCCAGACTTTTGATCACCTTTGTCTAAATATTTCTATTTTAACAAAGTCCTTTTTAAAACTGAGAGACTAAAACTTAGAAAAATACTCTGATTGTTATCTCACTAGAGTGGAAAATATATAGTTACCCATTAACTAATGATATCCATGTCTACATTAGATCCATGACATTTTTAATTCTTGGGAGCTTTTGGTTAAATGAATTTTTTAAGCTTCCTTTAAATGAAGCTTTAAGCCATCCCACATGAATAAAATTAAAGAACTAAATGAAAACAGGCCAAGTATTTACAGAGTAATAGAATGTGCAGTGGAAAGAGTACAATTCTGAAATCATAAAGCCTAAATTAGTGTGATGCATCTTTACTAGCCATGTAATCATAAACCAGTTATCTAAATGTGTTAGCCTCAGTTTTTTCACCCATGAAATGGTGATGATAATACTTATTATGCAGAGTTGTTGTGTGGATGTGATGAAGCATGGAGCATGAGAGTCTCATATTCCATGCTAAAATGATAGCTATTTTTTTTTAAAGATTTTATTTATTTATCAGAGAGAGAGGGGGGAGAGGGAGCACAGGCACACAGAATGGCAGGCAGAGGCAGAGGGAGAAGCAGGCTCCCTGCTGAGCAAGGAGTCCGATGTGGGACTCGATAGCTATTTTTATACTTATAATATACTTATAATAGGGGCGCCTGGGTGGCTCAGTGGTTTGGGCTGCTGTCTTTGGCTCGGGTCATGATCTCAGGGTTCTGGGATCGAGCCCCGCATCGGGCTCCCTGCTCCGCAGGAAGCCTGCTTCCCTCTCTCTCTCTCTCTGCCTGCCTCTCTGCCTACTTGTGATCTCCATCTTTCAAATAAATAAATAAAATCTTAAAAAAAATAATATACTTATAATAATTCTAATAATAGTAATTAAATTGTTCAAAATGGTAATATTCATTTATATTGAGGCATTGTATTGACTATTCATAGACACATTTACCAAAATAAATTTCATTTTACTTTACCCCCTCTGACGATATATATTCCCTAATTCAATATGAATCTCATTATGAATAATAATTATCATAATAAATATGCTGATTTTTCTTCTATTTATTTTTAGGGAAGTATCCTTTACTGTTGAACATAAAGAAACTTAAGCAAGTCTGTCTTATTCAAAATTTGCATGCTGCTTTCTTACGAAACTAGATTATAGAGTTGTATGAAATAAATTCATGCAGTTAAGACATTTATGTTTGGAAAACTGGGTGGTCAGTTTAGTATTTCAAAAGAAGATTTTAAATTTAAACCTTAAAACTGAGCTCTTTCAGCCTTATTTATAGACCATCCTTCATGCTTCATAAGTACTCCTTCATTGTAAACTAAGTAATAGTTTTTGTCACAGTGTATATAATGAAAATGGATTTTATATTCTATTATTTCAGAGTTAGTTGCAGTTTCTACTTCCTTACTTCCTTTTTTGAAAAATAGATTAATTCTACAAAAAGTTTTTGCCAGCTTTATTGAAAAAAAATCGACATATTATAATTTGTAAATTTAAGAAATGATTTCTTATAACATTGCAATCTTTTAACATTTTGTAAATTTTGTACAATTTGATAAATTGGTATACATCTTTATTGCAATACAATCTACATAAAAATGTTAATACATCTACTACCTCGTATAGTTGCCACTGTTTTTTATGCATGTATCGTAAGGAATTTTAAGATCTACTCTCTTAGCAACTTCTATGTATATAGTATAGTAGAGATAAACTTCAGAGGTCTTGTGGATTTTGTTCCAGACTGCCTCAATAACGTGATTATCTCAATAAACTAAGTCAAATTATTATTTTTTTTTGGTTTCCCAGTGCATATAAAAAATTATGTTTCCCAGTGCATATAAAAAATAAACACTATACCGTACTGTTCAAAAGCATTATGTTTTTAAAGAAAAACAATGTATATACCTTAAGTAAACTAGTTCTGAGTTTTCAGTGGGTCATAATTACTAATCACAGATCACCATAACAAATACAATAATAATGAAAAAACTTGAAATATTGCAAGAAATACCAACAGGTGACAGAGAGACACAAAATGAACAAATGTTGTTAGAAAAATGGTGGCAGCAGACCTCTTTTATACAAGATTGCTATAAACTTTCAACTTGTAAGAATGTGATATATGCAAAGTTTAATAAAGGGAAGCACAATTTAAAAAGTATGTATATTTTATTAACTATGATCATCATGCTGTACATTAGATCCCCAGAACTTTTTCATATTATAGTTGCAAGTTTGCAGCCTTTGACCACCTTACTCCACCCCAGGTTCACCCCTTGTCAACTCAACTCTAAGTTTCCATTAGTTTGCCTTTTCCTCAGATTCTGTATGTAAGGGATATCATAATACATAAATTAAAAAATATATATAAAATCTTTTAAATATTTCACTTAGTATAACACCTTCAAGATCCATCCATGCTGTTGTAAATGGCAGTATTTCTTAATTTTTCATGGTTAAGTAGTATTCCATAGTATATATTTACCATACTTAGTTTATTCATTCATCCATTAATGGATACTGAAGTTATTTCCATCTCTTGCTTAGAGTTAATAATGTGATAATAAACATAAGAGTGCAGATATGTCTTTGAACAGTGACTTCGTTTCCTTTAGATATATCCCTAGAAGTGGGATTACTGAATCATATGGTAATTTTACTTTTAATAATATGAATAATCTCCATACTGTTTTCCATACAAAATTATATCCCTATCACAGTGCATAAGTTCCCCATTTTCCCCAATATTTACCAAAATTTGTTAGTTTCAATTTTTTGGTAGTATATATTCTAATAGGTAGTAATATCTTGCTGTGTTTTTCAGAGGTAAACAACAACAACAAGAACATAATGACTTTGCCCGGAGTTTTTTACGTTGAGCACTTTTTAATGCTCCTGTTGGTAATTTATATAACTTTTTTGAAAAAGTAAGTCTATTGAAATCCTTTTGCTATTTTTTTAATTATATATATTTTTTCTATTTGTATCTGTTGGTTATTAACCTCTTTTCAGATATAAGATTTGTAAGTATTTTCTTACATTCTGTGGATTGTGTTTTCATTCTCTCAAAGGCAGTTGCTCTTAGAGTCTGCACATGGCACTTGGGGCCTGCTGGTCGTTGGCTACTGCCCTCTCTACCTTGGGTCTAACAGCTGCGGGGCATCAAGATGAGCACGTCTCTTGTTCTAGGACTTAATGTAGTTTGGGGCACATGGTAAGCAATAATCAATTCTTTAGTTGATCCAAGTGTTGGACCGTTCTTATTTATTCTACTACCACAATTTACTTGTTCTAAGATTTGTCCTCCCCCATTTTAATATCTCTTAAGGTGGCACTCACCTTGCACTTGATGACATATCCTAGTTTAACTGACAGCATTTCTCTTTCTTAGTCGAACATAAACTATATTGCATCTTACCCTTGATAAAAGCTAGGGTGCAATTAAATACTCTATCATTTTTACGATTCTGATATTTGAAATCCTCCGGTAACTCCCTCTGCCCCCACAGTGTAGTACCTCACCTCCTCGCCATAGTATAAAAACCTTCTCACCCCCAGTGTTAACCCCGGGGCTCAGCATCCATCCCCAGGTGATGCTGCCAGATCAGCTGTCGGTTGTCATGAACTATGGTAAATGTGGTACAACAATGAGGTATTTCAAAGAGGTGAACCACAGATAAATTTCTCTAAGGGTGGGGTGAGGGTTACTCAAAAAGGAACTTGACAAGGCTTTTAAAGATATCGACAATCATTAGAACATAACGTGACTGATTGTTACCGTGCCCTTAACTGGGCCAACACTTGTTGGCTTCCAAGATAGACTAATATAGTTGAGATGGTTCTAGCGGCCTTTTAGCACAGGGTCTCATGAGGCAGGGATTCTATCCACTGGCTGTGCAAGGCATGAGGCCTGTTAGTGATTCTATTTTTACCTCTGCAGAATGGGTCTTTCTACATTCCAGGTCCTTTCTACCCCAATAAATAAAGCAGCGATTCTCTCAGTGAGTTGTACTATTGGTTTAAACAGCCAACTGTCTCTTTAAAAGGACTTTTGATTAAATTCCTTTTAAAAAAAGTCCTTTCAAAAAAATCTTTTTTTTTCTTTTCTATTTTTTATTTTTAAATCCCATATGTTTACTCTGATCGTGGAACTTTGTCATTTTGACCTTCTCTGCTGAATAAAATATTCTTCATCATCAGCACCTACTGCTCTCCTCTCCTGGTGGTCTCTATGGAAGGAGTCTTCTCTAGGTCTTCTAGCAGGAGATGGGCACTTCCCCTCTACCCATGTTTCCAGACCAGCCTTACCTATCCTGCAGGGTCAGGACGGCCTGGCTTTTTGTCTGTTGTTCTCTTCTGAGTGGTTAGTTTTTCATAGATACCGTGCTTTGCATTTGTCAGGACTTACCCTGGACTATCAAAACCCTTTTCTGGTGCCAGTGAATCCTAAGAAACAGTCCTGATGAGAAAACCAGGAACTCGAACAGATCATATTTATCCTGAATGTTCTGTCCAAAATGAAAAATACATTTCTGAGGAGCCTCAAGATCTCTGAGAAGGGAAGTTTCACCAACTCTGTCATGTAGGGACATCAATGCCAATTCTGTGTCAATTTTCCTACTTCCAGGCTAGTAATTCTCTACCTCAGAAAGCCCACTCTCAAACGTTTCCTCTCTCAAAGGCAGTTGCTCTTAGAGTCTGCACATGGCACTTGGGGCCTGCTGGTCATTGGCTACTGCCCTCTCTACCTTGGGTCTAACAGCTGCGGGGCATCAAGATGAGCACGTCTCTTGTTCTAAGACTTAATAGAGTTTGGGACACATGGGAAGCAATAATCACTTTTTTTGTTGATCCAAGTGTTCGAACTTTCTTAATTATTTTAGTACCACAGTTTACTTGTTCTAAGATTTGTCCTCCACCC
Organism: Mustela nivalis; assembly: GCF_964662115.1. NCBI lineage: Eukaryota > Metazoa > Chordata > Mammalia > Carnivora > Mustelidae > Mustela > Mustela nivalis. Next base: position 2,793 of record NW_028133776.1, on the reverse strand, counting down.
CCATGTTAATATCTCTTAAAGTGGAACTCACCTTGCACTTGATGACATATCCTAGTTTAACTGACAGCATTTCTCTTTCTTAGTCGTACATAAACTATATTGCATCTTACCCTTGATAAAAGCTAGGATGCAATTAAATACTTTATTATGGTTACGATTCTGATATTTGAAATCCTCCGGTAGCTCCCTGTGCCCCCACAGTGTAGTACCTCACCTCCTCGCCATAGTATAAAAACCTTCTCACCCCCAGTGTTAACCCCGGGGCTCAGCCTCCATCCCCAGGTGATGCTGCCAGATCAGCTGTCGGTTGTCATGAACTTGCTGTAGTTTCCCGAATGCATGTGCTGCCTCCTGGCACTTTGAAACTTGACACACTCATCCTCATTCTTCGCTTTGCCCTTGTCTATCACCTCCCCTGAAAATCTGTTCCTAAGTGGCTTTTCCCAGCTCCAACCTACCTTTGGCAGTGTATTATCTCCCTGTGGTAAAGCCTGTCACACTGCACCATGGACATGCCCGTTGTCCCCCTGAGAAGAGTAAAGGGACAATGAGGGCCCCCAGCATTTGCAGCTCTAGCGTAGAGCCCAATCCTGGCTTGCAGGAAATGCCAGATCATGAAGACAAACGGAGATCATCCTCTGGCTAAAACCAGCTCTTCTTTGCCTACCGCAGGATCTGGATCAATAAAGAGCAGCCAGATATTATTGCTGTTTGTCTAGGGATTTTTTCCCAATATATTTCCCAGGTCTTTACTCTTTTTATAGCACATCAATTCAGGCTTCAACCACTTCCTAGTCAGATCAGGTGAAATCATTTTCCTTCCTATAACCTCGATGTATTTCACATCTAGTAATTCTTTTTTTAAAGATTTTATTTACCCATTTGACAGACAGATCAAAAGTAGGTAGAGAGGGAGGCATAGAGAGAGGGGGAAAGCAGGATCCCCGCTGAGCAGAGAGCCCGATTAGGGGCTCCATCCCAGGACCCTGAAATCATGACCTGAGGCGAAGGCAGAGGCCTAAACCACTGAGCCACCCAGGAGCCCCCATATCTGGTAATTTTTAACCAACGTGGATTTGCTGCATCAAATAGTTCCTTCTTCTTCAAATATAAATATATATATATTGATCAAGTCACTCGCATGTCTTAGGAGAATGGCATACCTTTAGTAGCAAACTTGAAATCTTGGCCATTGGTTTTGATTTTTGTTTTGGTTAGATTTGGTTCGGTTTTTGTAATTTTAAAAATCCTTCCAGCCCTTTTCTCTGTCTGACCTGATTGCTTTCAGCTGTTTATGCAACAGAATTGTCCAGGCAGCGAAAACTCTCATTGTTTACAGTGGCGCCCCCTTCTGAACACTTTGTTAATAAAAAGCTTTTTTTTTTTCTTTTTGGTTTTTGGCTATGGTAAATGTGGAACAACAATGAGGTATTTCAAAGAGGTGAACCACAGATAAATTTCTCTACGGGTGGGGTGAGGGTTACTCAAAAAGGAACTTGACAAGGCTTTTAAAGATATCGACAATTATTATAACATAACGTGACTGATTGTTACCGTGCTCTTAAATGGGCAAACACTTGTTGGCTTCCAAGAAAGACTAACATCGTTGAGATGGTTCTAGTGGCGTTCTAGCACAGGGTCTCATGAGGCAGGGATTCTATCCACTGGCTGTGCAAGGCATGAGGCCTGTTAGTGATTCTATTTTTACCTCTGCAGAATGGGTATTTCTACATTCCAGGTCCTTTCTACCCCAATAAATAAAGCAGCGATTCTTCAGTGAGTTGTACTATTGGTTTAAACAGCCAATTGTCTCTTTAAAAGGACTTTTGCTTAAATTCCTTTAAAAAAATGTCCTTTCAAAAAAATCTTTTTTTTATTATTTATTTTTAAATCCCATATGTTTACTCTGATCATGGAACTTTGTCATTTTGACCATCTCTGCTGATTAAAATATTCTTCATCATTAGCACCTACTGCTCTCCTCTCCTGGTGGTCTCTCCGGAACGGGTCTTCTCTAGCTCTTCTAGCAGAAGATGGGCACTTCCCCTCTACCCCTGTTGCCAGACTAACCTTAGCTATCCTGCAGGGTCAGGTCAGCCTGGTCCTTTATCTGTTGTTCTCCACTGAGTGGTTAGTTTTTCATAGATATTTTGTTTTGCTTTTGTCAGGATTTTCCCTGGACTATCAAAACCCTTTTCTTGTGCCAGTGAAGCTTAAGAAACAGTACGGATGAGAGAACCAGGAACTCGAACAGATCATATTTATCCTGAATGTTCTGTCCAAAATGAAAAATTCATTTCTGAGGAGCTTCAAGATCTCTGAGAAGGGAAGTTTCACCAACTCTGTCATGTAGGGGCATCAATTCCAATTCTTGTCAATTGTCCTACTTTCCCAGCTAGTAATTCTCTACCTCAGAATTCCCACTCTCAACCGTTTACTATCTCAAAGGCAGTTGCTCTTAGAGTCTGCACATGGCAATTGGGGCCTGCTGGTCATTGGCTACTGCCCTCTGTACCTTGGGTCTAACAGCTGCGGGGCATCAAGATGAGCACGTCTCTTGTTCTAGGACTTAATATAGTTTGGGGCACATGGTAAGCAATAATTACTTCTTTAGTAGATCCAAGTGTGGGACCTTTCTTATTTATTCTACTACCACAATTGACTTGTTCTAAGAGTTGTCCCCCCCCCCATTTTAATATCTCTTAAGGTGGCACTCACCTTACGTTTGATGACTTATCCTAGTTTAACTGACAGCATTTCTCTTTCTTAGTCGAACATAAACTATAGTGCATC